>NW_017387734.1:1658938-1660981 GCF_001664035.1 Metschnikowia bicuspidata var. bicuspidata NRRL YB-4993 | reverse complement strand
GGGGCCTGGAAAATTGGCCTGGATAATTGGCCTAAAAATTGGCCTAAAAGTTGGCCTGGAGAACTGGGCCTGGATAATTGACCTAAAAATCGGCCCTGGATAATTGGCCTGGAAACTTGGGCCTGGGAAATTGGGCCTGGGAAATTGGGCCTGGGGACTCGGGCCTCGAGACCCGGCCCTGAAGACTCGGGGCCGCGCGCAGGGCCTGCCAAAGGAAGGCGCCACCTGGAGCCATGGACAGCTTCTTTTTTCTTGCTTGCCCTGCCATCCGGCCCGGCCACCCAAACCCTTTCCGGCCCGTCGTGTCTTTTTCCTGGTGTCAAAATTTTACTGTGTCCAAATAGCCCGGCTGTGAAAGACCCGGCTGTGAAAGACCCGGCTGTGAAAGACCCGGCTGTGAAAGACCCGGCAGGCTTGGGGCAGGGCGCCGCGGAAAGCGCGCCCACGGCCTTGGGCCACACCGCTGGCCCTGCCCCCAGCAGGAGTGCCCGATTCGCAGGTCCGCGCAGCCTCCACCAGGCCTCAAGGCACCCGAGTCTTTTGAACCCTGTCGCCGCCCCACACCGCCACGCCAGTTTCCGAGACTAGCTGCCGCGTGTTGCCTACCGTGCCGGCCGTTGCAGAAAGCTGCAAAACCCTGGAGACCAGCTGCCGAAAAGCGCAGCAGATTGCGGAGCTTTGCAGAACACTGTCGAAAGCCGCCGCCCCGAACCACCGTCTGCCCCAGAACCTGGCCGTCCGCCCTCCTTCGCCATCTCCCATGGACTTGCCGCTCACGCGCAGCCTCTACAAGGCCTTGACCGGCACCTCGTGCTTCTACACCACCGTGCAGCTCTTGCCCCTGGGGTCCGCCGTGCAGGCCGTGGAGGACCGCGAGAACAACACGCTCGAGATCGGCGTCCCCAAACGCGTGTACTTGCAGATCTTCGCCGAGGGCCACGCGTACTTCCAGGGCTCGTACCCCCGGGCCCCGGACACGCGGCGCATGCCGCGCGGCCGCCTCGAAAACACCTACTTCGCGTGCTTGGCGCTCCTCGCCACCACCAACGACCACTCCACCGTCTGGCGCGTGCATGAGCTGGTGTTGGCGGAGCTCTGCCGGCTCCACCACGGCTCGTGGGGCGCCGCCGACTTCAGGTTCTGCACGGCCTTGGCCACGTCGCGCCTCGACCGCATCAACAAGAGCTCGCTGCTCTGGCACTGGCTCCGCAAGAACGCCGTTCTCCACGTGTTGGCGGCGCGCGGCCCCGCGCCGCTCTACGCTTTCATCCGGCAGATCCTCCGGGCCATGGACGCGCATTTGGCCAACTGCGCGGCCGGCTTCTCGCTCGTCTGGCTCGTCCTGGTGGCCCGCGCGTCGGGGCCCGCGTTCTGCGAGGAACACGTGGCCCTGCTCCTCCGGGACAAGTGCAGACGCACGTTGGGCGACGTGCTGCTCTGGTCCGCGTACGGCCTGCTTCTCCAAGGACGCCCCTCGCCACATGCCATGCTGATGTACCGGCAATTGTCGGCGCAGCTCACGGCGTGCGGGGCCATGGCCGCGGGCCCCGGCCCGGCATCCACATGTGGGCCGGGCCCTGCGGACGGCGCCCCGCAAAGTGCCGCTGCCGGCCCGCCGCGGGCCCCGTTCTCGCCGCACCGCGAGGCCTTGCGTGAATTGCACTGGCTCCTCGACATCCAGTGCACCCTTCGCCTGCCGTATGAGCACATGCTCCGGGCCTTGCCGTGTGCCGAGGACGCCAGGGCATTGATCCGCCAGAAACACGCTGCTGCCGCCGCCGCGGCCCGGCCGCTGGAGCAAACGGCCAGGTTCCTCGATGTGTTGACCTCGCTCGTGAACTAGGGCCTGCTTCAGAACTAGAGCCTGCTTCAGAACTAAAGCTTGTTCCAGAACTAGGGCCTTATTCCAGAACTAGGGCCTTATTCCAGAACTAGGGCCCTTACTCCAGAACTAGAGCCTGGTTCAAAACTAGGGCCTTATTTTAGAACTACGGCCTGCTTCAGAAATAAAGCCTTATTCCAGAACTAGAGCCTGCTCCAGAA
>NW_017387734.1:1648692-1657792 GCF_001664035.1 Metschnikowia bicuspidata var. bicuspidata NRRL YB-4993 | reverse complement strand
CCTCCAGAACTAGGGCCCTTCCTCCAGAACTAGGGCCCTTCCTCCAGAACTAGGGCCTGCTCCAGAACTAGAGCCCTGCTGGCACCCAAACTAAACCCTTGCTGGCATCCGTATCACCCCAGCAACTCGGCTGCGCCGACAAAACTGGCAGCATCACATCGGAAGCCCCGTCCTGACCACCCCAGCGCGGAACGCCCCATAGCAGCCCGGCAGCGTGTTCTCCCGGCCTCTTTCAGCCATATGGACCGGCCGTCCCTGAAACACCCGTGCACCAGCCATCGCCGGCCTCGCCAGCTACGTGTGGAGACTCCCGAATCCACACCCACCACCAAACCCGCCGAAATCCCCCACAATGGTACGTGCTCCCGCCCCCGCTTTCGTCGCGCATCCCCTACTAACGCGCCAAGTTGAAGATCCGCCAGCTCCAGAAACAGAAACAGCAGCAGAACGCTCAGCTGCGGCTGCCCGCAGATGAAGGCGTCCACGGAAAAGTGTCCGCCGCCCAGATCCGCTTACAGAAAGACATCACGGAGTTGGAGCTCCCGCAGCTGATCGCAATCCACTTGCCCGACCCGCAGGACTTGTTCCACTTCAACATCGAAATCTGCCCTGTCGAAGGCCACTACAAAGCCGGGCGGTTTCGGTTCAAGGTGGAGATTCTGGAGAACTACCCGATCGACCCGCCCCGCATCAAGTGCGTGCAGAAAATCTACCACCCCAACATCGATTTGGAGGGCAACGTGTGCCTCAACATCTTGCGTCAGGACTGGTCGCCGGTGCTCTCGCTCAACGCGGTGCTTCTTGGCTTGAACTTTCTTTTCTTGGAACTCAACCCGAACGACCCGCTCAACAAGGACGCCGCCAACATGTTGGTCAAGAACCCGGCTCTCTTCTCGCGGAACGTGAGCTTGGCCATGCGCGGGCTGTATGTTGGTCTGGAGGTGTATGACCGGGTCATTTGAAGGGGTTGTCTATCGCAAAGGTAGCATGCGCTCATGTTAGCTTCGACGTACACTCTGGAACTCAGGTAGCTTTGACGTGCAGGTTCAAACTCATGTTGGCTTCGACGCACAGGTTCAAACTCATCTTAGCTTTGACGTGCAGGTTCAAACTCATGTTGGCTTCGACGCACAGGTTCAAACTCATTTAGCTTTGACGTACAGGTTCAAACTCAGGTTGGCTTCGACGCACAGGTTCAAACTCATTTAGCTTTGACGTGCAGTTTCATACTCATGCTCTACTATGCGTGCCGGTATGTGTGTGGGGAACTTGTCGAAACCTGATGAGCAAGCCCGGCTCGACCTTGCTTCGTCCTCGTCCTCAACCTCCCCGATGCGCATTTACTGTCCTTGGGATTGACCGATTCGGAAGGTACATCTATCAGTGAATATCGATTAGATCTCTATACGGCACTCCAAAATCAGAACATCCCGCCCCCGCCAGGCCCCCCAAACGGAGGCCCGCGAGGCCCGCCAGGCCCCCCAAACGGAGGTCTGTCGAATGGAGGCCCGGGAGGCCCAGGAGGTCCCCCAAATGGAGGCCCAGGAGGTCCGCCAAAGGGAGGATGCCTCATATTTCCAGGGAGACCCATGCCCATATCCTCCAAGTTATCCTCGCCATATGGGTCATCGAAACGTGCCCCCGGAGGCACGCCTAATCTTGAGGTGTTGCCCCGGCTCAGCCCAAACATCGGGTGGTCTCCTGTGGGATACATGCCGCCGCCTGCAACTTCTCCGCCGTACGGATCAAGATAAGGTTTCATGGGCGGGTCACGCAGCAAGCCCGGTGGATTGAGATCGCGGTCGCCAATGCCAAAACCCCCCGTTTGCGGGGTCATCCCAGCGCGGCTTTTCGACTCATACTCGTCTTCGAAGTCTGGCATGTCCGGCGGCCTGGAAAACGTCCTTGAGGCGGATTGCCGAGCCCCGGGAAGTGGCGCCCCGGGCGCCAGGGGCGCGGGGAGCCGCGGCGCTTCTGTGTCTTGGTTTTTTGGGTTCTGCCCAACCTCCTCGGGTTTTCTAGGGGGCAGCTTCCAGAACCCACCTGCCTGATGGAGTTTGCCGTCGACATGAGCAGTAAAAGCAGCTACCAAATCGGGTGAGATGTCGTCCACATCATCGAGCAGAGTCACACCTATCACATGCAAAGGCACCTGGACCGCGCGCACGTCGTCGCCGCTGATGAAATTCAAAATTGTGTTTTCGTCGGTGAGCCGGGTGGCGGTGATGGTTGCCTTGTTAAAATCGCCTCCCACGGACCATTGGGCATGGGTGTCTGAGGACAAAGACTGCGCACTCTGTGAAGGCTCCGCATCCAATTTCTCAGCGAGGTACTTGCGCACTAGGCCCAGTATTAGTTTGAATCCCGACGCATACATCTTGAGCCCCTTATGTTTGTCTGATGTTGAAGATTGTTGAAGAAAGAAAAGGTGATCGATGAACAGTGCTGAGGGCTCGCGGTCCGGCAGATAAGGAAGTATGGGGTATGCATGTTGCCTTGTTCTTCGCAGCTATTCATTGTCCAGGTGAGAAGCGAAATTCGGGCAGCATTTCTGACGAGAGAATTGCCCCGAGCCGGTCTTGCTAAGCATGTAGCTGCTGGTGGAACGGTCTGCTGGGTTGTGCGGCCAGCTGCACATGGCATCAAGGCGAGTGTTTCTCCCAGTGATCTGAGCCCATGCCTGTTCTCAGTAATCAGAGGAAAAAACGTGAAAGAGCGGTTTCCTTGATTCCACGAAAACTTTCTTATTGGCTCCATTTTGCATGTTACACGACGACGATAGACTGGTCAGCGCAGACCTGCAACAGACAAAGAAATGCGGTGGTATATGAGAATTGCCGATGGTCGACGGGCTAATGGGTGGTCCATACGTTTTATATGCGCCTTGAAATCGGGTGGACGCCGCATCCTGGGAGCGCCTCTCGAGCCCGCAGGCACTGACCCTTCATGGCATCATTTGGGTGAAGGCATCAGAGAAAGGTGACCGTTAGCCTTTGCAAACACCTGGGGCACGAGAAATTGTATGTCCAGCGCCATCCATGCTCCAGCACCTGGTGGAGTGTGTCAGTGATTGGGAGCATCTCCCGGGTTAGTTACTAAAATTATGTTACTAAAATCCCGGCGCATCCTGGCTCTGGAAAACTGCGCTTGACCATACAAATATTGAGAAACGAAAAGAAGAACAGAAGAAATAACAGAATCAACGAAGATACAAAATAATTACTTATGTGAGCGGAACCCCGGGTAGCTGTTGCCTGAGTGTAAGAGCTACGACTATAGTTGTTACAATATATCTTCAGTATCTGGTTTACTTGGAATATGAACATAATAAGATCTGAAAAAGTAAGGCTGAGGGTAATAAAAGGTTGTGAAGTCTTTGTGAAAGGTAAACTTGAATAAAATAAAATCAAATCAAATCAAAAACACAACAGAGAAAAATTAAACTTAACGGAGACAATGTGAGCTTAAAAGCAAATATCGTGCGTAATTAAAAGCTCAGAATACTGTATGAAATAAACATGTTTTGAAATTTATAAGAGATGTGTGAGCAAAACTTTAGAGAGAAAAAAGTCTAAATATATGTAATTATCATTTAATAAAGTGTATAGTATAAGAGGGTAAAGGGGGGTTTTAAATTGTCCTGAGACAAAATCTGATAATAAATCCTTGGAATTGTTTAAAACCGAACAAAAATAATTCAATACATAAGAAAAACATCGACTTAATCAGTCATTACTCTTGGGTTTCGAGATTTATATGAATTTGCCAAAATGGAGATAACTGAATTGCAGATATTCCCCGGCGAATTCCACCGCTCGATACTGAAGATAATAGATATTTACAGCAACGTAATAAGTGTGAAAACTCTTCCGTTATGACTCCCTGGATTTTCATTCTCTCTTGGTATATTCACCTAATTGAAGGAGCAAAGCCATACAAACAATATGAATAGAATACCTTTAAACGGCTTCCAGATACGTACCGAGTACCAAAATTCCATCCTCTTATTCCGTGGGTCACGGCCAGTCCTCATGGCCCGTATCTGTTCACGTATCGGATATTACGTCATGGATTGCTAGGATGGGTATCCTGTAGAAGTTGCTCAAATGATTGGTAAGGACTTAAGGAGTTAACTCCCTGCAGCTCGCCATGTCTTTGAGTGTGTGCCTTGAAGTTCTCCAAAGAGTTTTCGGCAGAGCCAACTTTGATTTCAACTCATGGTCTAGGCAAGTCTTGGCTCTTGCCCCCAGCATTTGGGTGTTTTAATTGTTGTAGAGATGGATTGTGAAAATGTCTATGGCGTCTCCGTTGTTGTGGATTGGGTGTATGGAAGGATGACATTATAATTCAGATGATTCACGTAGTAGGAGTCTGTGGGGGACATATGATCCGTAATCAAAGTGATGAATAGACGAAAGATCGTATCGCTTCACCCATTCTGCCTTATACAATGCTTTTCAGAAGTGTTTCCACCGTTTACTCAGGCGGACTGCGAGCATAAGCAAACGAAGCGCTGTGGCACTATCGGGAGTTGCTTTTCTTGTTTTGTTTGCGGCTCAAGGATTTGGAAGCCTCTTTATAAATGGTTTTTTTCTCTTCTTTTTGGAGCCGCTGAGTCTTTGCTAGCATTTGCTTGAACTACTCGTGATTGTATCATGAGCTATCTCCAGATGTCGGTATGGCCCATGTCCTGGGTACGACTTTTTTTCACGCTTCGGAGTAAGCGACTTTGCTTTTCGTGATTTCCAATCCAAGTGTGTGAAGAATTGACCCATTTTGTCAGGAACAAGTTCTACCGTTTGGAAGTGACTAGTTCCTAGCCTGGCATGTTCGTTGTGCGATACGATTTTTTTTAGTGATGAAGCATTCGTACTCATGGGTACTGGTTGGCTATTGTTGTTTTAGAAGGTATAGGTATAGTAAGAGAAAGAAACTATGCCATGGATAAACAACGTTTGAGAGAAAATCCTTCACAATTCATTATGTTTGCTCACATCATATTTAGCGCAAATGTTATATGTTCCAAGATCTCTTTGCCTGCCTTTCTTACTTCATACTTTTTAGTTTACTCTTCTTTCTGTTCAAAAAAATAAGTCGAGAAAAGGAATGGTACAGACAAGCAGAGATGGTTGAGTTTGAAACAGAAGACTGCATGGATTTATTAAGGTACTAAAAGAACAGTGTCTCCAGTACAAAAGTATAGTACAACGTAGTGAAAGTAACGAACCTGAGACACGGAGAAATCTCCCAAGGGCTTTCGATCAATTTTGGCTGCTCTAAATTTAGACGTAGGATATGTAAGATATGCTGGTGGATTTCAGACGCGTGTGGAGTTAGATCTGGTGTTGACGATTTCTTGAGGGCTGATACGACATGTGTTGGCTTCTTTATTGCCTGGACAGCATGACGTGTTTAACTACCACGAACTTCTTAAAAGAGCGATTAATACCGAGGAGATTTTCCATCGCATTCAGTTCACGTCCTATTTGTAAGGGTCTTTTATTGGGCTCATCTATTAATAGCATTTTTTTTTAAAAATGAGCAATACGCAAAATGGCAGGTCCATCTCCGCAGAAACTGATCGTACACGAAAGTAGTTAGCATTGAGTGAACAATTTGCCGAGCAAGTAGCTCAGCGAGTAACTGAATGGGTAGCTGAATGAGTAACTGGATGAGTAACTGGATGAGTAGTTGGATGAGTAGCTGGATGAGTAGCTGAAGAAGAAACGGAATGAGTAACGGAATGAGTAACTGAATTAATAACTGAATGAGTAACTGAATAAGTTACTAAATGAGTAATTGAGTAATTGACTGAACAAGTAACTGAATGAGTAATTGAGTAATTGACTGAGTAATTAACTGAACAAGTAACTGAATGATTAATTGAGTAATTGACTGAGTAATTAACTGAATAAGTAACTGAATGAGTAATTGAGTAATTGACTGAACAAGTAATTGAATGAGTAACTGAATGAGTAACTAAGTAATTAACTGAATAACTAACTGAATGAGTAATTGAGTAATTAACTGAACAAATAACTAAAGAAGTAACTGGGTGAGTAACTGAATAAGTGACTGAATAAGTAACCCAATAAACAACTGAGTAAGGAACGGAACAAGTTACTGAAGAAGTAACTGAACAAGTGACTCAATAAGTAGCTGAGTAGTTAACTAAACAAGTTACTGAACAAGTGACTCAATATGTAACTGAAGAAGTCACTGAAGAAATCACTGAAGAAGTCACTGAAGAAGTCACTGAAGAAGTAACGGAATGAGTAACGAAATGAGTAACGGAATGAGTAGCTGAATGACAAACTGAGTAATTAACTGAATAATTAACTGAACAAGTGACTGAACAAGTGACTAAACAAGTAACTGAATAAGTAACTGAACAGGTAACCCAATAGTTAACTGAACAAGTAACTCAATAAGTAACTGAACAAGTGACTGAACAAGTGACTGAACAAGTAACTAAACAAGTAACTGAACAGGTAACCCAATAGTTAACTGAACAAGTGACTAAACAAGTGACTAAACAAGTAAGTGAATAAGTAACTGAACAGGTAACCCAATAGTTAACTGAACAGGTAACCCAATAAGTAACTGAACAAGTGACTGAACAAGTGACTAAACAAGTAACTAAACAAGTAACTGAACAGGTAACCCAATAGTTAACTGAACAAGTGACTGAACAAGTGACTAAACAAGTAACTGAATAAGTAACTGAACAGGTAACCCAATAGTTAACTGAACAAGTAACTCAATAAGTAACTGAACAAGTGACTGAACAAGTAGCTCAAAAAGTATCTCAAAAAGTACCTGAATGAGTAACTCAATAATTAACTCAACAAGTACCTGAAACAAGTAACGCAACAAGTACCTGAATGAGTAACTACACAGCTAATCAAACAACCACCCAAACAAGAACCTGAGCAATCAAAAAACAATCGGCAATACAAGCAATCAACTAAACACTTTGCAAAACCTAAAAAAACGAAGCGCCACTCCCTGTTGTGTCGACAACGCCTCAAAAAACAAAAAACAAAAAACAAAAAACAAAAAACAAAAAACAAAAAACAAACAAAGAACAAGGACTCTCAACGACCATGGCATCGATCTTCGCATCCCCAGCCAGGCCCCAAGCGCGCACCGAAGCAAAGAGAAAAACTCACATTAAAATGGGCCCACGGCCTCGCCGCATTATTACCCATTCGCCGTGCCGGCCGGTGCAGGCCACATAAACACCAGCCGCCGCGCGTCACGTGATGTGCCACCCTGCCCGCCGTGGCTGAAAGCCGGTGTTCTGGCGCCCGCCGCGGCTCCCCGAATTCAGCGTGTCTTTTTAGTATGGTGCCTGGTTCCTCCCAGGCCGGGGCCACCCCACACATGTGCATGCCCGCTTTTCGCACCCGCAACGCGCGCCCAGCGTGCGGGTCACGTGCCGCGCCCCGTCGGTGCCGTGCTTACCGGCCCCCTCCTATCTATTCCTCCCTGACTAGTTCTTAAAAAGCCAGCAAATTCCCAACTGCAAGCGCCCCGTTCTGCAAGCACGCCCCCTGAACCCGCGTCAGCAGCATTGCCCCTTGATCCCCCGCCGCGCCCCCGATCGCCGCTGTTTTTTCCTTGCTTTTTTGTGGCCCGACCCTTCTGGTTCTTTTGCCCTACCCGCCGTCTCGCAACACACAGAGACCCGGCCCCAAGAACCACCCGCCTACCGTGTTTGTGTGCCCCCGGAAAAAAGAAACAAGCCCGCCGTGCCGGATTTCTTGCTCGCGTCCCCAGACCCGTTCCCGCGCTGCTCTTGTTAACCGCCGCCCCTTGCCAACTGACGCTTGCTTGCCAGCCCCAGAACCGGCCCACTAATAAACCGGCCCACTGAAAAACCGGCCGAAAACTGGCCCTCGTTTGATCTGCCCCGCGCCCAGCCGGAGCCAGCCGCCCGCTGCCAACCACAAAACAACAAGACTCGACACAGCCCGCGCGGCCATGACGACCCAGGTGCCGTTGATCTACTCGTTCCCCGGGTTCGAGGGAGTGGCCGACGCCGTCGCCGACCACATCATAACCGCCCAGAACAACACGCTCTACAACACGTTGGACAAGGCCGCCATCGCCGGCTTGAAGCTCGCGGCCGCCCTGCGCCCCTCCTTGCTGCAGATGCCGTCGTCGGCCTCCATACACGGCCACAGCAGAAGCAACAGCGGCGGGCTCGCCAACGGCGAGGGCTCGCGCCGCACGCCCAAGTTGAAGAAACGGTCCGAGTTGCGCTTCAAGATCGCCATCAGCGGCGGCTCGCTCATCAAGATCTTGCATCAGGGCTTGTTGTCCCGGCAGGCCGAGGTCGAGTGGGACAGGTGGGACGTCTACTTTGCGGACGAGAGAATGGTACCTTTCGACAGCCCGGACTCCAACTACGCCCAGGCCAAGCAGATGATCTTCGACTTGATCGAGGGCGACAAGAAGCCCAACGTATACCACATTGACGAGCTGTTGATCAGTGATCCTCAAGAGTGCGCGGACGCCTACGAGAAGCTACTCATCGACAACTTTGCCAAGAAGGACTCCGTCAAGTTGCCCATGTTCAACTTGTTGCTTCTTGGCTGTGCGCCGGACGGCCACATTGCGCTGCTCTTTCCGAACCACGGCGAGCAGTTGCGGGAGGACTTGGCATGGTGCATGCCTGTGTCGAACGCGCCTCTGGGCCCTGAAAACAGAATCACCCTCTCGATCCCCGTCATCTGCCATGCCCAGCGTGTTGCGTTCGTCGTGGAGGGGTTGACCAAGGCCCCCATCATGAGAATCATCATGGAGAGACCCGAGAAGGGCTTGCCCAGCTCAATTGTCAACGAGGGAGCGGCGGGCAAGGTGTCCTGGTTTGTCGACGATGACGCCTTGAACGACTGCTACGACATCACAAAGAAGAAGTACAAGTTCTTGAGTATCCCCGACCCTTCGTCATGAGAGTGCTCTAGATCTACTTCATGAGAGTGCTCTAGATCTACTTCATGAGAATGCTCTAGATCTACTTCATGAGAATGCTCTAGATCTACTGCATGAGAATGCTCTAGATATACTGCATGAGAATGCTCTAGATCTACTG
>NW_017387734.1:1637408-1648422 GCF_001664035.1 Metschnikowia bicuspidata var. bicuspidata NRRL YB-4993 | reverse complement strand
CTCTAGATCTACTTCATGAGAATGCTCTAGATCTACTGCATGAGAATGCTCTAGATCTACTGCATGAGAATGCTCTAGATATACTTCATGAGAATGCTCTAGATCTACTGCATGAGAATGCTCTAGATCTACTTCATGAGAATGCTCTAGATCTACTTCATGGCGAGACTTCCGAAGGGTACAGAACACCTCCAGATCTCGATGATTGAGTGGGCCTGGTGGTGTTTTGTGGTGGACTACTGCTTGAGAAGGGCAAGTTTGATGACGTTTGGGGACCGACCTGTCAGCGCTATACTGTGGGAACATGTTTCTTCATGCTGCAAATTCCATTCCCCGGTGGTTGCACGCCGTGCGGCTTGGCCCTGGAGTATGAACCAAATTACGTATGTAACATAATATTACCTTTTTATACATCCTACTTGGGCAATGTAGCGTACCTGACTGCTTGGCCCGTTCTTCGAGTGGAACAGTGGCGACAGCGAACAACTGGCATGCTAGTTCCACGCTATATCCACATACCCACCCCAGAATCCCAACAAAGTATGAAACCATCGATTCTCTGGTGCTCTGTTCTAGGGGCATCGCAAAAAACGAGTCCAGAAAAAAATGGATTGAGTGGGAAGCTAGGATGGTGTATGATCTCAACTGACACTTCTTCAATTCAGCAAAATTGCATTTCACTCTGTACTCTGTGGTTTTCTTCATGAAATACAAGCAACAAAAGCACAGTTTGCCTAGTTCGTTTCGCTCTGGTTATCGGATGGGCCATAGTTATACATCCTTGGGCCACAATGCTTACGAAATGTGCACGGCTTTGGGCTTTTAATAAGTCTTGAACAATCGAGGGCTTCTCCAAATAAATCACTATCATCTCATACCCTTTGCTCTGCAGTGTCTATATACATCTTCCAGGACTACAAATGGTGCTTTGGCCTCAATGTTCCAGCTGGGGCTCTCGCAACCTCAAACAATTCAAACCACTAAAACCCCGGGAAATCAAGCCAGGCCATAGACGATACTTGCACGTGGGCAGAGCATGCATCTCGGTCGCAGTCTGAATGTTAAATACCATTACACGCTATATATTAAGCCATACCTACGGTATCAAAACTCGGGACATTTCGGAAGTGGCGAGCAGAGGGTCGCGTGCTTACTTGAGCAACTCGTCGATCTTGGCACTCAATGACAATGGCTTGGTCAACGACGAGTATCTCTCCACAACCTTGCCGTTTTTGTCCACCAAGAACTTCTCGAAGTTCCACTTGATTCTGTTGAGGCCCATGATGCCGGACTTCTGGCTCTTCAAGAACTTGTACACAGGGTCGGCGTTGTCTCCGTTGACCTCCACCTTGCCCAAAACAGGGAAAGTCACGCCATAGTTCAAGGAGCAAAAGGACGCAATCTCGTCAGCACTGCCCGGCTCCTGCAGGCCAAACTGGTTGCAGGGGAACCCGAGGATTTGCACGTCCTTGTCGGCGTACTTCTTGTTCAACTCCTCGAGCTCCTTGTATTGTGGAGTGAAGCCACACTTGGACGCGACATTGACAATGACCACGACTTTTCCCTTCAAGTCTGCGAAAGGGTATGGCTCGCCCTTGGCGTTCTTAGGAGCAAGTTCGTAGAAAGACATGATATTAGCTAATTTGGGGTGAAAGCAGCGGTGGGGGATTTTGAGCATTTGCGCACGGCTGAGCGGGATCATGGCGCTTTATATTCTCGACTTGCAGGCTGTTTGTCATCCGCGGCAAAACAGACCCATCCAGAGCCCAATATGGCCTTGGGGCGCTCGCAAAGCTTATATGCGGTAGAGAACGGTTGCGTGATTTCGGTTGCTTATTGCTTAATCCAGATTTCCTACAACTGCAGCCATATACATGCCTGCGGCGTCTTGTTGATGGGGTCTGCTACAGAGCGGCTGTTCTGTGGCACTGCCCTAATACCAAGTGCTTTGGGTGCTTTAATTAAGGCTCTAATTCTGGGTGTCTTTACTAAGTCCGTGCGCATTGCGAATATCTCCAGATTGAGGCACGTCGCCCTGCAGTCAGGAAAGGAGATGGATGGCACATAGCACTTGGAACACCATTGTCAAGCGGCCTTGTGTTTGCAGCCTCGGCACAATAGCACCAGACGAGCTAGGGGGCATGTTTGAGGTTTCTTTGCATTGTTGTTGCAGTGGACCGAGCCTTCATTGGCCCGGAGCCAGTGGCCCTGTATGCAGGCGGCTCGTTTTCTGCTGGCTGGGCCTATTCCAGCGGGACTGCGTCCACTTGCCTTTGGATGATGTTTGGTGCTATTTCGTATATTTTCCCATATTTTACAGCAGTCTGCTGAAGAAGGACTAGTAGAGAAGTATACGCACCTTTTGATTTTCCAGTGCTGTTTCTTGCGCAGAGAAATCTACGATTTCCAAAGACCTGCGCTTAAATTTTGAGATTTGAAAAGCCTCTCATTTAGAGAGTGGGTGACAATTATTAAGTTTTAGAAAAACCTCGTCTTGTTTGAAGAGAATGGGTAACAATCTTAAAAAGCTAATCCCGGGTCATCGGGAAAAATAGATGTTCTGGAAGTTTTCAATCAGCCGGTGAAAATGAAACCTATCCAGTTTTACTCGTGTCTGCTATCAATATCCACAGTAGACCCTCTAGAGTACCTTTGGGCTACTCGAGTATTACTGTGCTATAGAAATACAAAGGATAAGCTTAAAAAACCGGATAAATTATTAATACTTTCATTCCGAAAGATGAAGATAGCTGGAGCGAAACCCAGGAAGCATGAGCCCAGCTAGCTTGGGACATAATTGAAATCTGATTTCCATTCGAGCTGCGGTGAGCCCCAGCAATGGCACGGGCCGCAAGTCGGGTTTGCCTACCTAAAGACGCCACATACAATGACAAGCTTTGAACTAAGGTCAAGATTCTTTCGTGCTTAACCAAGCATTAAATAAGAAATCGCATTGTGCACAAGTACAAGATTCAAGCGCTCGTCTAAGTTTGATGGCAAAAAAGGTTATACGCGGAGGACGCAGCATGGTTACCCGGTGCTAAAGAGGACCGCTAATCACTACGGGTGCGCCACAGCTGCTGGCAATACGAAGCCTCGGCCCAAGTAAGCCAATGGGATCCATACACATCAAGCCGGCGTGTCCCGACATGCTGCGTCCGCCCACATCCGCGTATATCCCAGACATTCATCCACAACCATTTGAGCCATTTCTCCCTTGCTTTCGACAGTGGCTCTCGTACTCACACACTCACGCTGACGGTACCGCCTAAAGGAAGAACTGGTCTCCAATGACGCCAACCGAGCAGATGGCAAAGCCCACACCAGCAATCATTGACGCAACATTGTATGCCGCGGCCACGTTTTCCAAGTCCTTGACGCGCTCCTTCTTGCTCAAGGCATCTTCAACCTCGCTTTCGATGGCCGAGGGCACGGAATCCAAAGTCTCAATGGGCGTTTCGGGGGACGAGTCGGTCGACACAGAATCGTCAGAAACATGGATGTACGACTGGTCCATGGGCACGTCCTCTGTCGCGGGCTCAGGGGTCGTGTATTCCTTCTTTTGTCCCAGCAAGACGCGGCATCCGCTGGTAAGATTGGCAATTTTCGCGCAGAGACACTCCCTAAATCTAGCTACATCGCTGAAGGGACCCGTCAACACGCAAGTCTTGGCGCCGGTCTGGTAGTACAAAGTCGCAAGCGCCAAGGGGGCAGCCACTGCAGAATACAACAAGTAGGGGTGCTTTCCCGCCGCAGACGAGTGTTTGTAAATCGTCGAGAAGAGCCAAGTGGAGAGCGAAGCCAAGACGACGTTCACGGCATTAGACACTGTGAAGTTGGTTCGGATGGCGGCCAACACAGGCTCGGCAGACGCGGCTTTTAGGGACGCCTGCTGGTTCAACTGTCTGATCAACTCCGGGATTTTCTTCATCGACTGGTACGCCAATGAGCCTGTCAACAACCCCAAAGACGTGGCTCCTGTGAGCGTAATGACAGTGGTGCACCTGCCCATTGTATCAGATTCTGAAGTCGGGGGGAGAAAAAGAGGCGCAATCTAAGACTGCGGGCTGTAGGAGAATTGAGGTGTGGCTGAGCTAAGGAAAAACCAGGATCAGCAAGCAGTATGATGATAAGTCTGTGGCTGTGGGGAATAGCTTGGGACGTGAAAGAAACGCTTTTTTTAATTCTCGGCCCTTGTTTGCCCTCCTGAGCCATTGCGGGAGATGATCCTCTATAAGCTTGTCCCTGGGATGCACGGGTGCGAGCCTGCCGGTCTTCCGACGTCGCGCTATTTCGGGGCACGTTATAGGGCACAGCCGGGCGGGCCTACCGTTTCAGCACGGGCACCCAATACGCATGGTGAGCAAGAAAAGATTGACATGGAAAACCACGAGACACGCTGTTTTGGCGGGTCTGTTTTCGTGCGTGTCTGTTTTCTTGTTCCTTGTTTTAAAGTAGGCCAGGTGCGAGCGAACTCTTGGTCTTCGAGTCAGTAGTTCTGCTTCAAGCCAGTAAATGTAGTGCCGATTTCCCTGTGTCACTGTGGGTAGTGAAATCAAGGCTCTTTGTAAACGCTACTCATGCGTCGAGAACAGCCGTGTCTTCAAGCGAAGGCTCTGATGACGCAGATTCGTCGGGACTGCACGTACTTTCCTGCTGGTGTCCACTTTCACAAACACTTCCATCCAAGGTGTCAGTATACGCATAAAGCCCCAAGACGCAGCAGCAGCGGCAGCGGCAAGCGCAGTCCCACGGATGTTCGAAGCGCCCGTCTCAATGGTGGGCCTGCGCACATCTCGTTCTTTCAGCTGCAAGGAGCCTATTTCAAGAAATCAGGAAGCTTGGAGGGGACCCCCTCCACACTCAGCACATCGAAACTTTCAATGAGCAATTCCACAAGTATCCGCCCGCCCCGCGCGCCAGAAAAGCGGCGGTACTCCTCCGAAACACTGGCTAGGTTCCAGCCTTGAAGCCGGCGCAAGCAGCCAATGACCGCGCCGGTGCGGTGTCTCCCCATCCCACAGCACACAAGCAAAGGGTAGTTGTCCTTGTTGCAGATGAACTCCAACGCCTTCTTGATGGTGCGCTCGTCCAACGAGTCCCACGGATTGATGTTCGTGTAGTTGTAGTCGTTGATGAGCCCGACAAACTCGATGTTTATGCTTTTGTTCAGGCAGTAGTCCAAGAAATCCTCCACCGGCTCCTCGCTGGCCAACCAGAGAATGGTCTTCAAGTTGAGCTCCTCCAAGAAAGACTGGTTGATGAGGGAAGGCTGGCCCGACCGGTAGAGCTGTTTCTCCACCGGACAAAAATTCAACGGCGGAATGATCCGCAGGATCGGCGCCTTGGGTATGAGCAACGATTTGCTGCTGTCCAAGGGGTCGATTTCGGGATCTTGTTGAGTGGCGGCCGACATGCTTTTCCTGCCAGACAAGGCCTTGGCTCGCCTCGCTGGAAAAAGCATATCAAGCTCGCGTCACGTGACCCCGCCCGAGGGGGTCGCGGCGGGTAGTGCGCTTTCTGGTCGGCTCCAAACCATGTCCCTTTTCCGGCGTCTAAAAATACAGGTGACTGTGGCCAGCCGCTTTAAAAGCCACATGTGCCCGTTGCGGTTCTGCTCAGAATTCCAGCCACAAAACTCGGGTTTCCAGCGGAAAATGTTCACGTGATTGGCCGTCTCTTACCGGGCGGTCCATATAGAGTGCTTGTGGAGAAACCTACCGGCAGCAAAAAAGCTGCCTGTACTAAAGCGAAGTAATGATCAGAAACACATTCGTCACGTGCAAAGTTCACAGAAGTACTTGATGGGTATCATGGTTCTTTTGTCGCTCTATAAAACAGCAGCGGCGTCTGCTGTTTTCTCTTTGTTTTGCCTGTCTCCTGTTTCGGCCTTTTTTCTACGTTTTTGCAGCACACTAACGAAAAACGAATATGCCTCGCTCCCAGGTGCAGGTCTCAAAAAAGCACTCCGCGCCGCAGTTAGCGCGCGGGCCAGTGCGACCTGAGGTGCCGAGCGATCTACGTGTTCACCTCGCTCCATTCCCTTGCCACCCCCACCTCAAAACCACCATGTCCAAAAAAGCCGTTGCTGTGAAAAAGGCGGTTGCCGCAGTGGCCACGCAGCAGTCCACGCAAAAAGACGCAAACCCCGACTCAGCGAAGAAACCGGCCTTGGTGAGACAAAACTCCAAATTGGGCCACCGCTTCACCGACGTGGCCAATGCCGTGGAGTCCACATACAACAACTACTGCAAGTCGTTGACCCCCCGCTTGCAGTTCATTGACATTTTCTTGGTCTTCTTGGTCGCCTTGGGAGTGTTGCAGTTTGTCTATGTGCTTTTGATTGGAAACTTCCCCTTCAACGCGTTTTTGGGCGGCTTCATCGCTTGCGTGGGGCAGTTTGTGTTGACCGTTAGTTTGAGAATGCACTACGCTGCTGTTGACGGCGGAAGCACCAGTGCCGAAACCAAGGCTGAAAAGGCCTTCCCCACAATCAGCCCTGAACGTGCAGTCGGTGACTATATCTTTGCCAGCTTGATTTTGCACTTCATTGTATTCCACTTCATCAACTAGGGGCCTCGCAAAACACACAGGAAGTGGACAGACATGATCCTGCTGCCGCGTTACACGCCGCAAAGCAAAGTGCACGATAAAAGAGATATTTGCTGTATCACAAATCTTAAAAGGGATATATTCGCGAAAGAAACGAAGGAATTGTAAGGCAGGGCCCAACGGGAATATATAAAATCTAACAGTATTTGAGTAGAAACTAGTGTCCTTGAGATAAAAGAAGACGCACTTGCTCTCGTCACGCTATGCACCGAGTATCGTGCACGCATCATGATTTGTGTGGTCGCAGTTCTAGACAATGACACAGCATCCACTCTTTTCTTTGCTCAGCGTGGTGGAGGAATTTTGTGTCTTTCTTTGGGGTGCGCTCGATGGAGCTGCCTTGTCGTCCCCAGCAACGGCGGTTCCCTCAGCGGCATTGTCGGCGTCATTATTAGCGAGGGCCGACGCAGCAAGGTCATCCGGCGCAGTGGCAGTAGCGTTTGGTGCATTTGGGTCTGCAGATTCGCCAGCCAACTCCGCACTGACCGAAGCTTCTTTGGTGTTGATGGTGCGGACCAATCCGTGGAAGGCTTCCTCGACGTTGATTCTTTGCTTGGCGGAAGCTTCCATAAATGGACAACCCAAGGATTTGGCAAACGCCAAGCCCTCTTCATAGGACACCTGTCTTTCGATCTCCAAGTCGGATTTGTTGCCCACCACCAACACAGGCACGTTGTCGGAGTCCTTCACTCTCTGGATCTGTTCGTAAAACACCAGCAACTCATCGAGGGAGTTTCTGGAGTTGATGGCGTACACAAGCAAGAAACCTTCGCCAGTACGCATGTATTGTTCCCTCATGGCCAGATACTCCTCTTGCCCAGCAGTGTCCAAGATATCCAAGATGACTTGCTGCCCGTCAACAACGCACAGCTTGCGGTAGGAGTCCTCGATGGTCGGGTCGTACTCATCCACAAAATGCGACTGGATTAGCTGGATGGTGATGGCGGACTTTCCCACACCTCCGCCTCCAACAACGACTAACTTGTATTCTTTGGGCATCCTGTAGTGTGTGCTAAGACTGGTGGCCAGAATAGGCAGGGGGTCGAAATGCGGTAGATCCTCTTCGCCCACTTGGGCGCGGGATGCACGGGTGGCGATGCTGCGGGCGCCAAGTCTCACGACCGGGCGGCGCGCCGCAACGCCAGTCTGGGAAGGTGCGGCGTGCAGTTCTACCTGCCTGCAGGCCCGCAGGCCCAACTCTGGAGCTGGAATAGTTGCCGGCCTTTTCTGGTGGTTGCATGCAACTGGCTGGTGCTTCCGAAACCCAACAAGGACGCGGGCGGGACATCTGCTGACCGCGGCTGGAACGCCCACATGCCTCATTGGATTATCCCTTGATGAATTGAGGCCGCATTGGTACATCAATGCCAGGGGGCAACGGAGGGGTTATTTCCGTTTTTGGACATCTCCACGCGAGAATCCAAAACAACCGCGTTGCTGGCGAACATTCCATAGTACAATCGTGGCGGGGCACTTGGCATTTTCGTGGTGTGTTGAGGCACGTGGATGTATCTCGTTTCCGTGGTGTTTTGACACACGTAGGGATTTCAGTGGCGGTTGTGGATCCCATTAAAATGCCCCATTTCGGTGGTGGTTGAAGCACATGAGCACGTGTTTCAGTCGAAGTCGTTTCCCCCGGTCTATTCTGAAACAAGAAGCCGTCGCCGACCCAATTCAAAACAACCCAGCATGGCGACATGACCTCGTCCTAGTGCATCGCAGCCGCTCACGGCTTCTTCGCTTTCTTCATCTTGGCAACACAGTCGTCGCAGTACCATTTGCCTTTGGGAGGGTTCTTGAAGCCAATGCACGGCAAGTGGAACCACTCGCGTTCGCAGGTGTCGCCGTCACAGCCAACCATCTCGCCAAAGGAGATCTGGTTGCAGTAGCAGTAGGTGGGCTCGGCCCCGGCGCTCCCCGGGTGGGACGCCGGCTCGGGCTCGCGGTCCTTCCGGGGCTTGGCGCCTGTTTTTTTCTTGTCCGCAGCAACAGGCGCCACGGCCTTCTCCGGCTCCTTGTCCTTGCGGCGCTTCTTGACGTTGCCGCTCGAGGACGCGGCGGGCTCCAGGGGCGTGGGCTCCTTGGTCTTGCGCTTCTTGGAGCCGTCCTCGTCCTCGGGGTCCTTGTGCGCTTTCCGCGCGGCCAAGGCCTCGCGGCGGGTCTCGGATCTCTGCGACTGGGCGCTCTTGGCGGCGTCTGCCGCAGCCTGTGGGTCCAGGATCAAGGCACGGTGGTTGAGCGGGCCCACGCGCACGGACTCCGGGATCTCGTTGTTGCCGATGATCACCTTGTAGTCGTTGTTGATGCGGTACATGTGCTTTGCCATGACGTCGGCTGCCACGGACGTCACGTGCATCTTCTCTTCGAGGCACGGGATCACCTCGTGGATCTGCTTGCGGATCCGCTGCAAGCGCGTCATATGGGCGTGCGGCGCCGCGGCCTCGGGCTTTGTGTGGAGCTGGTCGATGTACTGGCCGATGTTGTGGTTGATCAACGGGACGGTTTTGATGCACTTGGCGTCGATTTCCTTCAAGAGCGTGAAGTACTTGAACAAGTCCATGGGCATGGCCTCAAACGCGTCGGAAATGTCGTTGAGCCCGGGCAAGAGATCGTTGATGTTGGTGATGTTCTGTGCCCGTTTCTGGAACTGCTGGAAGTACTGCAACGGCTTGTCCGCCTTGGTTCTGTTGGCTAGCCGCTGCGACTTGGGGCGGGCGGGCAAGTCGGAGTGCATCCTGCAGGGCGAGGGTGAATGGGTCTGTGGACGGCGTGGCGAATTACTTGGCGGTGTGTTTTTTCGTGGCGTGCCAATTTGGTGGGGTGCGGTTTTGGTGGGGTGCCGTTTCGGTTTCTGGCGTTTTGGAGTCGGGCGCTGGGCTGCCCGCTGGTTCTGGTGACTTTTGATGTCTGGCGCGCTGCCGCTACCTGCAGGACACCGTTCAGTGCGGGTCGTGCCCTAACTAAATCCGTAGGGGCTGCAACGCTACCCGCCGGCGAGATAGTGAGACCCAAAACGCTGTAATTTAAGCAGACAGCGACGGCACGTGCACGTGCCTGGGCCACCGGTGGCAGGGAGGCGGCCCCGCGGGGCGGCCGGTCACGTGCCGCCGCTCCCGGTTAGATACATGCTGTCACGTGACGGATGGTCACGTGACGCCACGTATCCCGGCCGCCCGGCCACCAGCACACAGCCAAAGTGCGTCTAGCTCAGAATACAGCACGACGAACCGGACATTTCGAGGACCGAGTCAAAAAAAAAGGTGTGCTTATTGCGTTGCCGCCGGTCGTGCAGAAAAGCGGCGTTTCCCACAGGCGCAAAACGCAATTCGCCACCGTCCCGCCGCCCCGCGATTGCAAAATGTCACGTGAGATCCACCAAGACCACCAGGTCTTTGCAGACGGTTTCCAGCCCGCCTGGCCGTCCGACCAACATCGGCCGTTTGATAGAAACGCCACGTGACTCCAGCCCAGGCCTTGTATCCGAATTCTCGCTTGTATCCGGACAGCCTGGACAGAACCATTCACGTGCATCTGGCCGCTCATATAGGCATCGCAAATTAGCCAGGTCGCATCGTAGTTCACGTTTCTATTGCAGACTTTTCGGGGCGCCGGCACAACTCCAGAACGGCCGATTAGGACCAGCGCATCGGATTTTCTGAGCTTCGACTCCCAGTCCATATTTGCAGGCCCAATCCGGACGAGTCTTGCATATCTCTGGAGGCGCAGATTCAAGCGAGGCCCCACTAGCGAGGCTGAACGCCACACTTTCGAGCCTACCTGGGAAGACCGCAACCACCCCTAGTCAGGACTTCCGGCATCGAGCCGTTTTCGATTGTTTTTTATAGTGGAGACTTTCAGGCATCGCGTCATTTCCCGGGCAGCCAGGCATTGAGACGATATCAGCAGGACGAACGAGGGAACCGACAGGCTTTCGATCATACTAGAGGTTTTGGAATCTTCACGGAATCCCCGTCGAGCACCACTGAAGACTTTAAGGTCACCATCCGAGAGGCTTTGAAGAAAGAGGCTCTGAAACCATCGCTTCAAGCCACTGAGGACATCGGTCATCAATAGTCATCACTAGAGTGGCTTTAGGATCTTAGTGAAGACACTTGATTATCCATAGAGTGGTTCTAAGATCTTCATTCGATCATCACTAGAGTTGTTCTAAGATCTTCATTGAAGACATTCGATCATCACCAGAGTGGCTTTAGGATCTCACTGAAGACACTCGATCATCACTACAGTGGTTTCAGGATTTTATTGAAGACTTTCAATCATCACTAGAGTGGTTTAGGATCTTAGTGAAGACATTTGATTATCCATAGATTGTTTCTCAGATCTTCATTCGATCATCACTAGAGTGGTTCTAAGATCTTCATTGAAGACATTCGATCATCAC
>NW_017387734.1:1635936-1637257 GCF_001664035.1 Metschnikowia bicuspidata var. bicuspidata NRRL YB-4993 | reverse complement strand
AGTGGTTTAGGATCTTAGTGAAGACATTTGATTATCCATAGATTGTTTCTCAGATCTTCATTCGATCATCACTAGAGTGGTTCTAAGATCTTCATTGAAGACATTCGATCATCACCAGAGTGGTTTAGGATCTCACTGAAGACACCCGATCATCACTACAGTGGCTTCACGATCGGTCTCGCCAAGAAACCCACCACCTCACCATAGGCCCCCACACCGCTGGCCAGCCACTCGCATGAGTTTCTCCGTATACGGCGGGGAGTCCCCGCCAAACAGCGCGTCCTCCCTCCACGGCCTCAACTACATGCAGCGCCATTCGCCGGTGGTCATCGAGCAGAACGTCAGCTACACGCGAGGTGAGTATATCCTGCCGTCGCCGCCAAAACAACACGTGGCGGCGCCCCCGGAAGTCCAGGCCGCCGCCGAGTCGGACGAGGACTCCCGGTTCCTCCGCCTTGCACACGAGGCGCTCGTGGCCACGTCCGCGGAGTCCAGCCTCATCGTGGACCCGACCATCCAGGATCTCCTAGCGCGTCTCCAGTACGTGCTGTCGCCGCACGGGAACCCCATCAAACACTCGGAGAGCATCCAGCTGAACGAGAGCGGGCAGCTCATGATCCAAAGCTTCTACGAGCAGTTCCCGGACCTCAGCAACAATTTCTTCATGGACGGGCCGGACACCTCCGTGTCCAGTGGCAAGAGCGCCGACTGGGTCTTCCCGGTCGAAACCGCGGCCACGAGCCTGGGCTCGGAGTTAAGCGATGCGGCGGGCCAGCGGCTGGCCCGGCCCGCTCGCAAATTCCCATGCCGGGGCTGTGACATGCTGTTCCGCCGGTCCTCGGACCTCAAGCGCCATGCCAAGCAACACTTGACGGTGCCGGCGAACATCTGCACGCAGTGTGGCAAGGGCTTTGCCAGGCGGGATGCACTCAAGCGGCACACGGGCACATTGACGTGCAAGCGCAACGCGGAGAAGAGGCTTTACTACACGAATCTTGGTCCGGGCGAAAGGTGATGGGCGGGGCTGCGGCCAACGGCCCGGGCTTCGGCTGTCTGGGCCGGATAGCGATGGCGGGGGTCGATGATGGTGTGACACTGCCTCTTGCTTCCTTCTATTGCTGGTGTGATATCACCGGCCGTTCCTTCATTCTGTTGCTGACGCAATACTGCTGCCCGCTTTTCCAGCCTGTTGATGAAATGGCGCTACTGCCCGCTTATTAGTCTGTCAATGGTGTGGCTTTGCTTTCTACGGCTGGAAGGCATTTGGGGTGTGTCACTATCGGCGATTGCTAAAAACCATTTCTGACCACGATTCCAATTT
>NW_017387734.1:1629202-1635916 GCF_001664035.1 Metschnikowia bicuspidata var. bicuspidata NRRL YB-4993 | reverse complement strand
CCGGTTCCTCCGCCTTGCACACGAGGCGCTCGTGGCCACGTCCGCGGAGTCCAGCCTCATCGTGGACCCGACCATCCAGGATCTCCTAGCGCGTCTCCAGTACGTGCTGTCGCCGCACGGGAACCCCATCAAACACTCGGAGAGCATCCAGCTGAACGAGAGCGGGCAGCTCATGATCCAAAGCTTCTACGAGCAGTTCCCGGACCTCAGCAACAATTTCTTCATGGACGGGCCGGACACCTCCGTGTCCAGTGGCAAGAGCGCCGACTGGGTCTTCCCGGTCGAAACCGCGGCCACGAGCCTGGGCTCGGAGTTAAGCGATGCGGCGGGCCAGCGGCTGGCCCGGCCCGCTCGCAAATTCCCATGCCGGGGCTGTGACATGCTGTTCCGCCGGTCCTCGGACCTCAAGCGCCATGCCAAGCAACACTTGACGGTGCCGGCGAACATCTGCACGCAGTGTGGCAAGGGCTTTGCCAGGCGGGATGCACTCAAGCGGCACACGGGCACATTGACGTGCAAGCGCAACGCGGAGAAGAGGCTTTACTACACGAATCTTGGTCCGGGCGAAAGGTGATGGGCGGGGCTGCGGCCAACGGCCCGGGCTTCGGCTGTCTGGGCCGGATAGCGATGGCGGGGGTCGATGATGGTGTGACACTGCCTCTTGCTTCCTTCTATTGCTGGTGTGATATCACCGGCCGTTCCTTCATTCTGTTGCTGACGCAATACTGCTGCCCGCTTTTCCAGCCTGTTGATGAAATGGCGCTACTGCCCGCTTATTAGTCTGTCAATGGTGTGGCTTTGCTTTCTACGGCTGGAAGGCATTTGGGGTGTGTCACTATCGGCGATTGCTAAAAACCATTTCTGACCACGATTCCAATTTCTCGTGACTCGATTACTTGCTTCTTCAGCATTGATGGCGCAACACTACTGCCCACGGCCTCAAGACCGGGACTATGCATCGATGCGCTTGAACTGATCTTTCCGCGATTCCGGAGAAAATCAATCTCATCCCAAAACATTCTCTATGCGGCACCGAGGCGCATTTACAAGCTCTACCGATCGTCTGCTGGTATACATTCAAACTCCGCGACTAGCTTAGCACGTTTCAAGGATGCACTTACGTGTGTGCACGTTGGCACGTGACTTTTGCAAGCAGGGCTGGCTCCATATTAGACAAACCCTGGATACCTTGGAAAATGCTAATCGTCGGATCAAGCGGGTGGTTGAGGAGTCCGGGTTTCTCTATCATGCTCATCTTTCGCAGCCGTGTCCGCACCGCTGATTAAAAAGCAGCCAGACAGGCGGCAGAAATGCCCACACTCAAACTAGTCTGCCGCAACCCTGGCCTTGGCGGAGGCAAAAACGGGTGCCCATCATAGTCGAAAACTAATGTTCTCCCAAATCAAGCCGAGGCACTGGACACTGTTTTCCGCGGCATCATAAGCGCATTGCTCCGCAAGGCTGGACGTCGCGCATGTGCAGGCTCATGCTCTTACGGTCTTCGCGTCGTCACTGGCTCACATGTGGAGAACGGCAAACAGCCCGAAGTGGAGGATTTCGATATGGGCGAGACAGGCTGATCCGGCGAGGTCTACGCCCACTCAAACAGCGAAAGTGAGAAAAGGGCAAAAAACCACGAAAGAGTTTGCAGATTTTCGTTTTCCGCATCGTGCGTCAAGAAAACCACGGACTACTCGCGGGGCCCAATGATCTCACCGTGCGTTCATTTATTAGGACACGCTTAGCTTCCTGCCAGCAACCCGGAGTGCCACCACACTTGGTCCTTGTGTCCAAACAGCCATCCGAACCACAGCTGCCTGTCACGAATACCCCAGGCCCCCAAAAAAAAAGAGAGAAAGAAAGAAGGAAAGAGAGAAAGAGAAAACAAATGAAAGTGCTCTTGGTCCCGGTCCTGCAAGCAAAGCTCCAGAAGCCTCGGCTCAGTTGGGCAATGCCGGGGTGCGCACGGCCATCGATGCACTTAATCCTCGGCCTCACTGACTCGCACGTCGATAACGCGGCCTATATAAAGGACCCTCCCGGTCAATGCGGGCCGAAAGCTCGGACTCAGTCTTGGCCATACTGAACACGCTGGACAGCTTCCGAACACAGATCCTGAAATCGGTTCCGAAGACAGCTTTTGTGAACAACTTCTGAAAACAGCTTGTGATAACAGCGTCTGGAATAGCGTTTGAAAACTGCTCCTGAAGATAGATCCAGAAACAGTTGCTAAAGACAGCTCCTGAAGACAGCTTCTGAAGACAGCTTTGGAAACGCTCCTGGAAAAGCTCCTGGAAACGCTCTTAACGCTCCCGGAACAGCTCCTGACAGCCCCTAAAACAGGCACACACCTGGTCCGTCCGACGCCACCGAAGTCCAAACCAGCGTCGCCAGAAACCTAAGCCAGCATGTCGTCGCCCGCCCAAAGATTGCAGCACGTTTCGCAGATTCTCGGCTCGGCGGCTCCCGCCGGGGCTCAGCCGCTGAATCCCCCCACCCCCTTCCGGATCGCCGTCATCGGCTCCGGGAACTGGGGCACGACCGTCGGCAAGATCCTTGCAGAGAACGCCGCCGCACGGCCCCGCATGTTCAAGCACCATGTGCAAATGTGGGTCCACGAGGAGCAGGTGGCCGGCCGCAACTTGTCGGACATCATCAACCAGGACCACGAAAACGTGCGCTACTTGCCCGGCGTCAAGCTCCCGGCGAACTTGAGGGCCAGCGCCAGTCTCGTGGACGTGGCCAAAGACGCGGACTTGTTGGTGTTCAACTTGCCCCATCAGTTTTTGCGCCGCATCACTAGCGACTTGAAGGGCAAGCTCAAGCCGCGGTGCCGGGCCATCTCGTGTCTCAAGGGCTTGCACGTGACGGGCTCGGGCTGCTCGTTGTTGAGCTCGTACATCTCCGAACAGCTCGGCATTGCATGCGGCGCGCTATCCGGCGCCAACCTGGCCCCGGACATTGCCCGCTGCAAATGGTCCGAGACCACCGTGGCCTACACGTTGCCTGCCGACTTTGCCGGTGCCGGCCACGACATTGACTCCGACGTGTTGAAAGCTGCGTTCCACCGGCCGTATTTCCACGTGAACGTGATCGAGGACGTCGCTGGGGTTTCCGTCGCTGGCGCGTTGAAAAACATCGTGGCCTTGGCGGTCGGCTTCGTCGAGGGCCTTGGCTGGGGCGACAACGCCAAGGCCGCCATCATGAGAGTCGGCTTGGTGGAAACCATCAAGTTCTCGCAGATGTTTTTCCCGGAGTCCGCGGCCGCGACCTTCACCAAGGAGTCTGCCGGCGTGGCCGACCTCATCACCACGTGCTCCAGCGGACGTAACGTGAAGGTGGGGCGCCACATGGCCGAGACGGGCGACGACGCCGAAACGGCCGAGAAGAAGTTGTTGAACGGCCAGTCGTCGCAGGGCGTGCTCACCGCCAAGGACGTGCACGACTTGTTGGTCACTGTGGACAAGACCGGCGAGTTCCCGTTGTTCGAGGCCACGTACCAGATCATATATGGTACCGAGAGCATCGAAAACTTGCCGACGTTGTTGGGGCGGTGCTAGGGCACCTGCGTCACGGCGACGGGCGGCCCGCGAGGAAAGTACATATAGAAATAACGGATAGATTCAAGTGGCAGTGTATTATGTTGAGGTGTCCGGCGGCCGCTGGGGCCTCTGCCGGTTGCAAGCACCAGGCACGGGGCCGCTGCAGGCAGCCCTCAAGGCGCTGTTTTCCCGGAGCCGTTCGTCCTGGCTCGCTTTGTATGGAACTTCACCAAGAACTTGTCCATCCAGACGTCGCAGAACTCCCGGAGCTTTTTGATTTTGGCCCCGTCCAACTCCTTGGGAGGAGAGCTCTTGGGGTCTTTCTTCAACTCCTTCGCTGCCAACACCTTCACCAACTCGCGCGCACAGCCCTTGATGTTCTCGTGGCCGATGCTCCCCTCATGTTTCTTGATCAAGTTGGGCACGTAGCGAGCGAGCGTGTTTGTCCAGAGAGACTGCGAGACGGAAAAGTTTTTCTCCTTCATGGAGGCGCTGGCCACGGCCGCCGCCTCGCGCCGCCGCTGCCGCTCCTTGATTTTGGCTATGCGGTCTTGCTTAGCCTGCTCCTCAAGACGCTTTTTCTCCGCGGCCTCCTGCTGCGATTTCAAGATGAGCTCCTGGAGAAGCTTTTCCTTCTCAAGGACCCCGTTGAACTGGTCTTCCTTCTCCTTCCGTAGGTAGTCCTCGTGGATCTTGTGCGGATTGCTGTCGTCGAATTTCTTTGCGTGGCGCGGCGGTTTCTCCTTGCCCACCGGCGCTTTCTCTTTCTGGGGGGTGCTCTCCTTCTTGGCACCCAGCTTGGGCCCCTTTGGCACGGCGGACGCAGGGTGCTCCCACTTGGAGATGCCCATGCCTTTGTGGTAGTAGTAGTAAGTGTTTGTGTTTGTATCAAGCGCTTTCTGCCAGCCCGGAGGAAGCGGCTCGGCGTCCTGTTTTTCGGCGTCCCAGCCAGCAGCGTTGCCAGGCAGCTCGGACCGCGGGTTGCGGCCGTAGTCCGGCGACATGGAGGTCTTGTCGTCAGCTCTGGCCGCATTCTCGTTGTTCTTGGGGATACGGTACGCCATTTGCAATTGGCTCCACTCGGCAAGCAAGTCCTGCGCCAAACTGTGGATCTCCGCGTTCAGCAGCGTGTCCACAATCTCCTTCACGACGTCCTCGATTTGCGACAGCTCGATCTTGTTTCTGGTCATGGACGGCCACCGCTTCAACGTCAGCAATATCCGCACAACCATGTCTTCCTTGGACGCGTTCTCCTTGAGCACGCGCGACAATGTCTTGTAGCCGTGAAACTTGACGATCAACGAGTTGATCCTGGGCTCCTCTGTCAAGTACACGCGCTCCACAAGCTTCTCCACAATGCTGGGCTCCTCTGCTTTCATCAATGCGCTCATGGCACGTGCAACGTCGCCGTCGGTCAACGACGCAACCTCCACGGACTTGACAAACTCCTCGTTGACCCCGGCGTCGGGGTCCTGGGCGTTGCGGACCTTTTTGTTCACCTTCAACCAGGCTCGTTCCTGCTGTTTCGTCACGCCTAGCGCCTCGGACAAGCCGTCCGGGAGCAAGAGCGCAGCGTCCGTCTGCGTCTTGCCGCCCATCCACCCAATACAGCTGGCAGAGCCACAATAGCAGGGCTGCAGCTGTGCACCGTACCGGTCGACGTTGTAGTCGAAGGTGATCTCCTCGCCCTTCTCTATGGCGCGCTTGGAGAAGATGCCCATGCGCAACTTGTCGCCCACGACCCACTTGTCCACGTACGAGTTGGGCAGGCACGAGTGGTTGCAGAACCGGGCCAAACAGCCCTTTTCCGTGGCGTCAATGAACGCGTCTTTGGTGAGCATCATGAAGTAGAAGTGCCGGATCTGGCGCGTGTCGTAGTCCACCATGCGCTGGCGGAAGCTGTCCTCGCCAATGACCTCTCCCACATACTCGTATATGAACAGCTGTTCTGGGATCCGCTCGTTGGCCACAAGCCCGTACCCTTTTTTCTCGGTCTGGATGACCTTCACGTCACAATACTGCTGTTTTTGGAACCGCTGGTTCTGGCAGTCCTTGCCGCAGAGACAGCCCTTGTTTGTGCACTCGACAGAAGTGACTCTGTTGATACAGTTGCTGTCTTCGCCACACGCTAGGTTGCTGGCAGACGCCTCGTCCCAATGCTCAGGACAGTCGCATGTCATTGTTTCTTTTTGGCCGGAGCGGCCCAAATGCTTTCCGTGATACACGCATTCGGCTATGGGTATGAATGTGGCCAACGCCTCGGCGGTTTTGTCTGCGGAGTCGATGAACAACTCAGGTGTATTCTCTTTGTCCGACATGATTCACACAAATGATCTAAGGACGGCACTTGGATGGATAGGGTGCCTCGACTTGGTCGTCAATCTAGAAAGCCAGTCTTTTGGAATGCGATGAAGCTTGCAACTCGCGAAAGAAGAATTGGTCTTACAAGTAGCAGGTCACTGGGCTGATGTTTGAAATAGTTTTTTGGATCAGTTGGGTCGGTGAATTTTTCTCTCCAAGGGCCGACGTTTGATAGCGAGCAGTGGTGTCTCTGTATACCAGTGAAGCGTATAGATGGTGACAGGCTCCTGGCGTTGGAGTGGCTTCTCTTTGTTGACAAGGCCAGATTCGCTTGAAACTTCACCTCAGTTTTCTCGATTTTTCTTTGAGCGACTCGCCGCGCGCGCGTGCTACAGGCTTGACGCCCCAAAACATCGTCTCTGCCAGACTGAACTGAAAATGTGCAACGTGGCCCCTGGTCTGGGCTAATTCAGGAAAGATGGTTTGCCTGTTTCTGTTCTTGATGTCGTATTGACTGTCAAAACGCCCGGCGGAGTCAGGCAGAGAGCTATTTGTTTTCAAAGTATTATTATGTTTTGCTCGAGCAGTTTCAGTATCAGATTTCTCAATTCAAGTATGTACGGTACTTCGGATCCTTAGGATACTACTATTCTCTAAAAACCCTTAAGGAAGAAAGGAAAGGGAAAAAACTTTCCCTGTACGGAAGTTTTTTCCTCTTGCCACGTGAGGGATGCCTACGTGGCGGATACCACGTGACACTCCCCGGAATGATGTAATTAGGGGCTTCACTATTCATCATTCGTCTCAGTTGATCTCGCCATGACTTTTTTTAGGGCTTGGATATCGCGATCACTCTGATCGCATACCTCTT
>NW_017387734.1:1620013-1626896 GCF_001664035.1 Metschnikowia bicuspidata var. bicuspidata NRRL YB-4993 | reverse complement strand
GGATCAGTTGGGTCGGTGAATTTTTCTCTCCAAGGGCCGACGTTTGATAGCGAGCAGTGGTGTCTCTGTATACCAGTGAAGCGTATAGATGGTGACAGGCTCCTGGCGTTGGAGTGGCTTCTCTTTGTTGACAAGGCCAGATTCGCTTGAAACTTCACCTCAGTTTTCTCGATTTTTCTTTGAGCGACTCGCCGCGCGCGCGTGCTACAGGCTTGACGCCCCAAAACATCGTCTCTGCCAGACTGAACTGAAAATGTGCAACGTGGCCCCTGGTCTGGGCTAATTCAGGAAAGATGGTTTGCCTGTTTCTGTTCTTGATGTCGTATTGACTGTCAAAACGCCCGGCGGAGTCAGGCAGAGAGCTATTTGTTTTCAAAGTATTATTATGTTTTGCTCGAGCAGCCCGCTATCGCACTATTTGCGGCACCACAAGAACCTCAAGTAATAAGCTCGCGGACCGCATTGAACAACATACGATTGTAGAGATCCTTCGTGCTTGACGCTCCCGTGGGATCGCCGTTGATAAGAGACGCTACCTCGTTGAGCTTTTCGAGCTGCCCTTCGATTTGCAGAATTGCTTCCTTGTCACCGGAATTTCTGTTTGGGGTGTAAACCTTCTTCACCGTCGTACGGAAGCTGTTATTGACCGGCACATTCCTATTCTCCTGGCCCACGTGCATGTGATCACCTCCGCTAAAATACGATGCACTAGGGGAGTTGGGCGCTACACTGGAGAAGTAAGAGGTGGCTGCGTCCCCTACCCCCGCTGGAGATACCCCCGGAACACTTCCTTTTCCAAAATAGCCCCGCTTTTGATTCCCCACGGTCATCTCAATTAGTTTGATTTCGCGGGCTCGCAAACTGATAAACACCGTCTTAGAGGCCACCTTTTCGTATCCGCAGTTATTTTGGTAGAATAGTAAATCGTTTTTCATTGCATTGGACACCTGAGCCTCGAGCCTTGGATTGACCGGACACGACTGAATTGTATACTCGGGCCTGAACTCATCCACAAAAGCAACATTCGGTTGCAAGAAGGCTTTGTTGTGAAGCTGTTCTGAATGTGAGTCAGAATTTGGGAGCTGAGAATTAGGACCTTTGTTGGGAGTACGACCATTTTCAGAATCACCGGCTGGGCTTTCATATTCAACGGAGAGTCTGTTGTTATCCATCAGAGAAATGCGTAGCTTGCTGAGCATTAGCTTCTGAACTTTATGCTTGATAATCTTCAGATTCATCTCATCGGCATCTCTGCCTTCCACGTTCACGGGAGGAATGTAAATGGATGTCCTCGTTCTATCTACCCCCAAAGCCGAGGATGAGAGCCCCGATTTATTTGTTGGAAGTTCATTGAACAAGTTGAGAAGAGATTGAGTGCGCGAGTATTTCTGTTTCACAGGCGAATTGGTAGAGTTTGCGGAAAGCGAATCCTCCCAAGTTGGCTCATCCAATTCCTCACCTGGTGATGGGGATTTCGTGGCAGAAAATGCAGGTCTAGCATTTAGCGTCTCAGCCGTAATTGCCCCATCAAGGGTTTCCGAGATTAAATGAGGCTGGAACTTGTTTGATCCCACAAGCGAGCTCTTCCATTTGTCCATGAAGCTACTACCTAATCTGGACAATGAGTAGTTCGAGGCACTTGAGGATAACGAAGAATTGAGAGAAGATGAAAGATAAGCCATCGATGATGCATTTGATGCGGAAACTCTCCGTGCGCTTGGAATCTTCTGAGCCACTGTCACATTGGAAGTTTCTAGCAACGTCTTTTGTCCTTGAAAAGACAAGCTAGTCATCGATTTGTGGGGAACATCCCAGCCTTTCGTGGAAGATACTGACACTGGTGCAGAATCGTCAGAGTGTGAGTCTGAGGCCATCAGATTAGCTCGGATGGGTATTGGTTTTGTGGTGATGGGGTTTGCTGTGAAGCTAATACCCCCCTCTTGTAACCCATCGATCAGAGGCAGCCCTACTTTTAGGGACTTCTCAAAAGCTTTTGGCAATGGAACCTGTGAACTTTTGACTTCCTGACTTTCGCAGAGTCGAGTTTGGGAGCTGCTTCCACTTCCTGATTCTAGTTGTTGCAAAAGCTCAACATCTGGAATAAGTCCACTCAAAATAAATATAAGTTTTTTTGCAACAGAGGAGTTGCTGGTCATCACCACAATTCTAGTAACCGTTTTCGACTTTGACGGGCTGAACGGGTCTATGTGCAATGGCCCTTTAGATAGTAGATCCCTGAGTGGCAATATGAGAGCTAGTAGGCTTGCTAAGAAAGTGTTCGTCGGCCCTGGTGTTTCATTTATTCGATACCAAGAAGTGGCACTAGAATTGCTGTGCAGAAGATAGGAATTCTGAGAATGCATCTGAGGAATCGCTTGGGCATGTAAAGGGGTGAAGTTCTTTCCATCTTTAAATTCGAGCCAATTGATGACCTCGAGTGCCCAATTTATCACGTTCGTTTTGAATTTCGAGTCCACGTGATTCAAGCTGTAGGACATGAACGCATTGATATTCACCAATCTGGGAGTATTCACATTGTAGTGGACAAGCTTGATGAGCTTTTGCAACTGATGTCCGAACTCTGTCTCCAATTGTAAAACACCGGACGGAAACAGTATTCGCTTGTTGTTTATGTAGGGTGACTGATTGAAGGCCAGGGACGACTTCAACGCAAGCGTGAGCTTTTTGCAGACAAGTTTTTGGAGTACTATGAGGTAGTGCGAGATTATTTCCCAGTTGCTGAAAATGACTTCCTCCACTGTTGCGCTCAGGTCCTCCAATGGTACGATTACACCGACTGCAAACCTCGAGCTGAGCAGGAATGTGGTCCTGGTCAGAGACGGCAGGTCTGGCGTCGTGACACACGGTTTCCCTGATGGTAGTGACACGTGAAACACCGTGTCTTTTGACGGGAAGGTGGCGTGTGGAGTCCAATCAGAATCGTCCAACACGTCCAGCTCCCCGGGACCGGGAGTCGAGTCTGAAATCAGAAAGAGCTTCGTCAATAGCACAGCCAGGCACGATCCTTGTGCCAGCAGATTGAGTGGAGGAAGAATGTGTATTTTCGTCGAGGTGTGCCTCTCGACAGATGGAAGCCCGCGGCCGAACATGTAATCATTCAAGTCATTTACATTGTACAAGAACTTGGCCATGTGGACATTTTTCCCAGGAGAGGCGCCTCTGAGTGTGGTTGCCGAATGGGGTAACCGGGAGCTCAGTGATGGAGACGCATACTGCGTGCTTTCTGAATCGCCCGTCAATCTCGTCAGGAGAGGCGACAGGCAGGGCGCTGATGCCGAGGCTGGCGGGGTCTTTGCTCGCACATTGCCTGAAATCAGCGAGTCGGCGGCCGAGTCGTAGAGTACTTGTTTCGAGCGCAAGTTGCCGCCATCTTGCGAGACCACCAAGCGGAAGCGCTGCGGGGTAAAGGAGAGCGGATGGAGCGCCAAATCGGACTGGCCATAGAGGATCTCTCGCGTGTACGAGTCCTCGAACGAGTTGGCGTTGACGCTTGGATTGGCACCCTCGAGAACTGGCGCAGACGCGGAGACAGGGTTTGCCGTGCTCTCCGACAGCTCGCTGAGCGGGCTGCTTGGCTCGTCGGGCGAGCTGAATTCTGCGCCTAGTGGCGACTTCAGCTTGAATAGTCTTCCTAGCATTGGCACGGAGGAAAACCTAGCTCCGCATTGTCAGTTTGCACAAGGCAACACAAAAGGTTCTGCAAACAGGCGTGGGCGGTTGTTTGTTTATATCTGCTCCTTCAGAGGGAAAGAGTAGGGCAGTCTGGCGTGGTGCGAGGCGGGAGGCGGTGGGGTTGGGTTTTTGGTTTTGTGTTTTCGTTTCTTGGTGGGTTGAGCGAGTATTCCCGGCCCGAGGTTTGTGGGTCCGTATGCGGTTGCACGGCGATGGCAAGGCGCGAGGCTGCGGCAGGGCGGGCAATGACGTGGCGGGGCCCGGGCGGGAATGCCACCAAAAAGAACCGGGGCGAAACACGAAGCGCCGCCGGCGGCAAAAGCTGGGATAGTGGCCACAAACGCAAGTGGTAGACGTACACACACTAAGCCTGGAAAAATCGGGAGCACTGTATTTTTTGTCTGCTCTATTCCCGGTTTGGCTTTATGCTATTGTCTCCGGAATTGGCGGCCCGGCCTCTTTCCCGGACTTCGCGGGCCTGCGGTATTTCGTGCCGGCATATTAGGGCCTAGATCCGGGCGCAGCTTTGGCGGCTGGCCTGGCGGCAACCGCGGAGAAGGCTGCAAATAGAGCGCATTGCTTCTCTTTTTCCCTTTTTTTTATCAGAGATCAAAGGGGAAGCGGCAGGTTTATATAGTTCTATGGGACGGGCCTCGTGTTTGTGTTTGTGATACTCATGGAGGCGGAACTGACGATGTTTTGCTGCAAAACGACGGTAGGTCGGGGAAAGAAAACATGGTGGTCTGGGGAAATAAATTCGCGCGGATGGTTGGGTGCAAATTGTTGGCCCGATATCAGCCTAGTATCAGGGGCCCGTTCGAGCGCACCCTGATTGGGCTAGAATTGAAGGGGCATTAAAGAGGTGGGAATAAAAATAGAGGGTTTCGAAGAAGAGGCAATAAAAAGAAGGATTTGGAAAACAGAGATTATATTCAAAAGAAAAGGGTGTGGAAAAAGGGGGACTTTTATGTGATGGAGAGGTTTCGCAGGAAACAGGGACTGCATGAAAAAAGAGACTTTTGGAAGAGAGGGTTTGCAGTGAATAGAGACTTCATGTAAAAAGACAAAGGCTCCATGGAGAAGACATGGTTTTTTAAGGAAAAGAATTTTATGTGGAAGATTGTATTTGCTTGAGACAAGAGATGTGATATTGAGAAAAGGCTTTGCAGAAAACAGAGGCTTGTCAAATAAAAGAGATGCACAAGAGGCTTCGAAGCACGGTCTTGTGAAATGAATGTGTTCCAAAAAAGCATACTTTCCCAACGGAAAGAGAAAACACCACAGACAAGACGAAACAATCTAGGCAAAGAGCATGAGAGTTTGAATCAAGAGGCTCGAAACGTGGACTCCTGGCTTTGAAGGATCCCTCCTGACCTTTGGCATAATTATATTATATTCCACAACACAATACCAGTGATGGACTCTGGGACACAAAGCACAGGCACTTTATGAATGGTCCTGTGAGGGATACAACTATACGTGTTGCCACCAGAACGCTTGATTTCTGAGACATGATGCACTGGACATTTGGCTGTGCCGCAGCAAATGAAAAGATCGCTTTTTGATGAAACATGTCTCCGTCTTACTTCATGTATACCTTTAGAAGCGACAAACAGAGAGCTGGCAAATCCGGGGGCCCGGTCCCTCAATGTGCTGGTATAGTGCCAGACCTTGATTCCCCAGACCCTATTCCGCTACCATTGTTTCTTTGCGATTATCGAAGAGCAAATTTTTGGATTTCACGACCTTTGTTTTGGGGACTGAGAAATACCAGCCTTTTTTGCAGACTCTTTTCAAGAACTTTCTATTTAAGAATGCTTATATGGGAATGATTTGATACAGCAATGGTGCTTTGGCAAGGAAGCAAGTCCGTGATGCAGTCAATGAAGAACATGGAGTTGAAAATGATTTGTGGGATTGAATTAACAAGATTTCGGCAAATCGGAAGACTTCAGGGGTGCTTATTTCCGGATTGGAGAGATTGTGCCAAATGCGCCCTCAAAGACAAAGAGAATGGAATTGGATTCCGGGGCATATTCTGGAAGTCGACAAATGGACTTGGAGTATGGTAATAGCTGCGTTGTTGAGTCCCAGACTGTGAGTTGCAGGGTACGGGCCGGCCCAATGTTTGAGCTGCAAAAAATCTTACAACAGCAAGTTCCAGACTGATGAAAAGGTCACTCATTGATGAGCTCCATTCACGAATCGGTGAAAGCAGTGGAAAGCCACAAACGGTTGAGTCTGGGCCACAAAACAACTTTTTCTTGGAGAGGCTCTTAGAGACAATCCGCTAAGTGGCGTTGATTGTGGGTGAGATAGAAGAATGCCATCAGGTTAAAATCTACGCTTGTGCACTTGAAGGAGGCCGCAGAGCTCTTCTAGGTCTCTACCGGTTACTTCGGCAAGTCCCGTGTCGGATCATCCCTGTAATATCTTCTACGTGGATTTTCTTCACCTAACTTGTTGAATTTCTATGTCTTGGATGGCCCGTTCGGCGGGGTGCGTCGAAGTCTACAAAGTTGGTCCAGGCCAAGATTCCAGATGGCCTTTGACACACCCACAATCAGTTTTGCAGAAAAAACCGGGTTTGGAAAGTACTGCGGGGTGCTTTGCTTTTGCTGTTGGAAGTCTTGATGAATATATTGGGGTCCGTCGTGGGGCTTTTGTGTGGGCTGGGCTTGTACTGGGGTACTGGGCTCCGGGATGACTGGGGAAGTTCTAAGAGGCTGTTTCCAGAGGTTCTTGAGAAGTCCTCCAGAGGTTCTTGAGAAGTTCTTCAGAGGTTCTTGAGAAGTCCTTCAGAAGTTCTCAAGAAGTCCTCCAGAAGTTCTTCAGAAGTTCTCCAGGAGTTCTCCAGAAGTTCTCCAGATGCTCTTCAGAGGTTCTTAAGAAGTTCCCCAGATGTCCTTCAGAAATCCTCCAGAAGTTCTCCAGAAGTTCCCCAGAAATCCTTCAGAAGTTCTACAGAATTTCTCCAGGAGAATTCTCCAGGCCATTCAATTCTCCAGACATAATTCTCCATGAATTCTCCAGCAATTCTTCATATTCTCCAGATATTCTCCAGAAGTTCCCCAGACATTCCCCAGGATTCCCCAGGACCATTCTCCAGACACAATTCTCCAGAAATTATACAGAAATTCTACGGGGACATCCTCCAGAAATTCTCCAGGACCATTCTCCAGGACATTCT
>NW_017387734.1:1617154-1619923 GCF_001664035.1 Metschnikowia bicuspidata var. bicuspidata NRRL YB-4993 | reverse complement strand
CCGAAATTCTCCAGACATTCTCCAGACATTCTCCAGGGCCATTCTCCAGAAATCCTCCAGGGCCATTTCTCCAGAAATTTACCCGAAATTCTCCAGACACAATTCTCCAGAAGTTCCCCGGAAATCCTCCAGAAGTTCTACAGAATTTCTCCCGACACAATTCTCCCGAAATTCTCCAGACATTCTCCAGACATTCTCCAGGGCCATCCTCCGGACCCTCTCCGGACCATTGGCCTAGAGCGCCCGCAACGAGTACTCGAGCGCCTCCAAAAACACGTCCGCGTGGGCCCGCTCAAACACAAGCGACGGCCGCAAGCGCACGCTGTGGTTGCCGCAGCCGCCGATGTTCACGCCCACGGACCGCATGCGCATCAACAACTCGTTGCGCTTGGCCGGGTTTTCGCAGCTCCACGCTATGAACGTGCCGAAGTTCTCGCCCCGCAAGCTGTGCACCGCGGCCGGGTGCCTCGCAAACATCTGCTCCATCTGCCCGTATAAGTAGGCGCCGACCTGCGCGGTGCGGGCCACGAGGTCGTGCCGCGTGATCTCCTGGTAGATGGTGCGTGCAAGGAGCGCCTTGGAGGGGTCGCCGCACCAGGTGTTGAACTGGCGGTAGGGCTGTGCCGGCTGCAAGGCCGGGTCGGAGAAGTAGAAGCCCGCGGCCTGGAACTTCTTGGAGAACGTGACCATGTCCGGCGGCACGGCCAAGTCCCAGTGCTCGTGGGCCCAGAACTTGCCGCAGGCGCCCACGCCGGTCTGCACCTCGTCGACAATCATGAGGATGTCGTGCTCCAAGGTCAAGGCGCGCAAGCCCTGGAAGAACGCGGGCGACGCGTGGTTGTCGCCGCCCTCCGCCTGCACGGGCTCCACCACGATGGCCGCGATGGAGTGGGGCGGGTGCAGCCGCACGATGCGCTCGAACTCGGCCAAGCACCGCGCCTCCTCCTCGGCGTTCTCGCGCACGTGCTCGGCCAACGGGTACTGCAACGCCGGGAACGGCGCCTTGGGCCAGTTGAACGCCGGAATGTCCAACTTGTGGATGGGCTTGGACCGTGTCGTGGACAACGACCCGAACAAGCGGCCGTGGAAGCCCTTGTCGAAGGACAAGATGGCCCTGTCGGGCGCGCCCGGCGGCTGGTTTTCCATGGCCGACGTCAACTCCTCGTCCGTGAAGTCCAGCGAGCCGCGCCGCCGCGCCGCCTGGTACATGAACGCGGCCTTGTACGCGGTTTCGTTGGCGCACGAGCCGGAAAGCGCCGTCCACACCTTGTTGGTGCCGGGGGGCGCGGCGGCCAAGAGCCCGTCCTGCAAGATCCGGCCGTAGTCGGCCGGCGGGAAACACGCCAATGCGGGCCGGTTGACGAGGGCGCTGGCCATTTGTGGGGACGCGGCCGTGGCGAGCAACGCGGGGTTGTTGTAGCCCAAGGCGATGGACGAGATCTGGCAGTACACGTCCAACAACTGGTTGCCGTCGGCGTCGGAGATGTAGTTCCCCACGGAGCGGCCGTAGTCCGTGACAAAGTACGACGCGCGGTTGTCGAACACGGCGCCCAAGTGCTGGTTGAGCTCGATGCTTTTGGGGCCAGGCACTGAGGCCGTGACGAGGCTGGGTGCAACGGGCTCGGAGGGGTAGTATGCCGCAGCTACGGACGACGAGGCTGCGCGGGAAGGCCACGCGCGGGGGAGGGCTGTGAATCCGCGGGGCCTGAGCATATTCTGTTTATTCTATGGGTGTTTTTTGAAGTGCCAGAAGTCGTGGAATGGCGTGCGCTGGGTGCTTGAGAGATTGGGGCAGGGCCTGCTGTGCCCTCTTATACTTCCGCAAGCGGAAATGCGCACGCGATATGCGCGCCGCTTTGGGCAGGCGCATGCGGGGGTTTAGGACCTGGAATCCCGAGGCGGCGCGGGTTCGGGAAGGAGGGGCGGCAGAGTTTGGAAAGAAGGGGCGGACATTTCTTTTCTGGCCGTGGCTGCCGGAGCAGGCGCCCGAGGACAAGCAGGGGGGGTTTGGTGGGCGGCTGCTTTAACGGGCGCCGCGGTGCCGTCTTGCGCATCGCGCGATTTGGCGGTCTGATTGCGCGGCCATGCACGCGCTGCCGGCTGATACGCGCGCAGCAGACGCGCGGCGGCAGCCAGGGGCACGTGACCGATCGCATGATAATGCCTGGTCACGTGATATTCTTTGGTCACGTGCCCCGTTGCGGAGCATCACGGACTGGCCTGCTGTGTGCAGGCCGCACCGTCGAGTCCGAGCCCACCACGACAGCCCTGCCGTTTCTGGCCCTACCGTTGCTAGCCCTACCTGTGCCACGTTTCCGATCAACTGCAGTTGAAACACGAAGCAAAAACACGCCTGGCTCTATTGTTCAGTTTGCCTGCTGCGAGTGTCTGAGAAATCCGGCACACCCCATTTTGTGCTGGTTCCGATTAATTCTGCGATAACCCATTTCGGACCAATCCGTTTTGCGCCGGACCCAATCCATTTGTGCTGGACCCAATTCATTTTGTGATAGATCAACTTGTTTGGTGCTAGATCCGTTTTATTTTGAGCTGGACTGAATCCATTTGGCACTGAAATACCCATTTGGCACTGAATCAACCTATTTGGCACTATACCAATCCATTCGGCGCTAAATCACCCATTTGGCACTATACCAATCCATTCGGCGCTAAATCACCCATTTGGCACTGAATCAACCCAGTTGGCACTAAATCACCCATTTGGCACTGAATCCACCCAGTTGGCACTATACCAATCCATTCGGCGCT
>NW_017387734.1:1606025-1616723 GCF_001664035.1 Metschnikowia bicuspidata var. bicuspidata NRRL YB-4993 | reverse complement strand
ATTTGGCACTATACCAATCCATTCGGCGCTAAATCACCCATTTGGCACTATACCAATCCATTCGGCGCTAAATCACCCATTTGGCACTGAATCAACCCAGTTGGCACTAAATCACCCATTTGGCACTGAATCAACCCAGTTGGCACTAAATAACCCATTTGGCGCTAAATAACCCAGTTGGCACTGAATCAACCCATTCGGCACTAAATAACCCATTTGGCACTGAATAACCCACTCTGCACTAAACCCGGCGCCAACACCCACCCGCTCCGCCATATCACAACCCGCTCGCCGCCAGAATGGACGCCGAGTCAAAACCGTTGAAAAAACTCCTCAACCGCATCAGCGGCCAGCCCGTGTCGTACATCTCCAAGTCCAAATACACGTTTGGACGCACGCTCGGCGCAGGCTCGTTCGGCATCGTCCGCTACGCCCGCGACAACGGCTCGGGCGAGGACGTGGCCGTCAAAATCATCCTCAAAAAGGCGCTCAAGGGCAACGAGCAGATCGTCATCGACGAGCTCGAGCTCCTCCAGCTGCTCAGCCACCCGCACATCGTCGGGTTCCGTGACTGGTTCGAGTCGCGCGACAAGTTCTACATCGTCACGCAGTTGGCCACGGGCGGCGAGCTTTTCGACCGCATCGTGCAGCAGGGCCGGTTCACGGAGCACGACGCGTCCGTGGTCATTGTGCAGATGCTCGAGGCCATCCAGTACTTGCACGCGCGGGACATTGTGCACCGCGACATCAAGCCCGAGAACGTGTTGTACTTGAACAAGGAGCCGGGCTCCAACATCGTGTTGGCGGACTTCGGCATCGCCAAGAAGTTGCAGAGCCTGGACGAGAAGCTCCAGTCCAGCGCAGGCCTGTTTGGCTACGCGGCGCCCGAGGTGATCATGGGCACGGGCCACGGCAAGCCGTGCGACATCTGGTCGCTAGGCGTGGTGACGTACACGATCTTGTGCGGCTACTCGCCGTTCCGTGCGGAAAACGTGCAAGACTTCGTGGCCGAGGTGCGCCACAACAACGCGGTGATCTTCCACGCGGACTACTGGAAGGACGTGTCCAAGGACGCGCGGCGCTTCATCGTCAAGGCGTTGCAGTTCAACCCGAGCCTGCGGTCCACGGCCACGGAGCTTTTGAATGATCCGTGGTTGCTTGACGTGGCGTCGCAGCACCGCCACGCGGACTTGTTGCCGAACTTGAAGCAGAACTTCGACGCCAAGGGGAAGTTCCGCCAGGCCATCGAGATGGTCAAGTTGGCCAACAAGATCAAGCACCTCAAGGCGCTCCAGGAGGACACGGACGACGACCCGCACGAAATCAACTTGTTTGGCGAGGAGGGCCTCGTGTCCGCCAGCAACTGCCCGTCCTCAGCGCTGGCCAGCGAGGGAGAGTTGAGGGAGAAGACCACGGGCTCCGTGCGGTCGCCGCTCTTCAGGTGGAACATGTTTGCGCAGGCGCTCCAGGACGCAGGCGGCCAGGACCGCGACGCGTCCAAGTCCTCGTTGACCAGCATGCCGCCTGTGCGTCGCGCCACGGACGGCGCGACGGGCCGCGGCAAGTTGGCCACGAGTGCGTTCCAGCAGTTGGTGGAGGTGGCCACGCAGAACAAGCAGCGCGTCTCGGAATACGAGGAGGAGTAGGTGTGCGGCCTGTGATGGTGCCAGTGCTGGAAGAAGTTCGAGAGGTTTCTGAGGTTCCATGGGGACTAAAAGTTACAGAGTTTCTAGAGCTATATGAGGTTCTAGGTCTCAGAGGTCCTAGAGAATCAAGACTTTCAGAGTTTAGAGGTTTCAGAGGTTCGAGGGTCAAGAGGCTCAAGGCCTCTGGAGGGCCAAGCTGATGTTGAGCTTTCACAAGATTAAGGTAATCTTGAGGGTTCGCGTATCAAGATAATCCTAGGTTTCAGAGGATCAAGATAATTTAAGTTTTCAGAGGATTTATAGTTTTCAGAGGATCAAATACCAAGCTTTCAGAGGATCAAGAGTTTCTAGAGCTATATGAGGTTCGAGGTTTCAGAGGTCCAAGAGGATCAAGAGTCTCCTATTTCAGAGGTTTTAGAGGTTCGAGGGTTCCAGAGGGTCAAGATCTCTGGAGGTCCAAACTGATGTTGAGCTTTCACATGATCAAGATAACCCCTAGGTTTCAGAGAATAAAGAGAATCTAGAATTCTCATGAGGTTCAAGAGGATGATGATAATCTAGATGTTTCAGACGATTTGAAGGTCTTGAAGGATCAAAATAATCCACAGATTTCAGTGGATCAAGTTGGGATAGATTAGATGTTTCAGACGTCTCGAAGGATCAAGGTATTCTGGAGCTTTCATGAGGTTCAAGAGGTTTCAGAGGAGCAAGCTAATCTAAAGGTTTCAGACTATCTAGAAGTCTCACAGGATCAAGATAATCTAGAGGTTTCAGACTATCTAGAAGTCTCACAGGATCAAGATAATCTAGAGGTTTCAGACTATCTAGAAGTCTCACAGGATCAAGATAATCTAGAGGTTTCAGCGATCAAAATGATTTATACCTTTCAGAGGATTAAGACTTTTCAGAGCATCAAGGTAATCTTGAGGGTTCACGGGTCAAGATAATTTAAAGGCTTCAGAGAATCAAGATAATCCAATCTTTCAGGGGATTTATAGTTTTCAGAGGAGCAGAATAATTTGGAACTTCCAGAGGATCAAGATAATCCCTAGATTTCAGAGAATCGAGATAATTTGAAGCTTGCAGAGGATTTATAGTTTCAGAGGATCAAGATATTATCAACAGTTTTTAGCGGTACATGAAGCTCTGGGTTTTAAGAGGTCCGGGAGTACCAAGAGTTTCAGAGTTCAGAGGTTTCAGCGGTTCGAGGATTCAAGAGGCTCAGGATGTCCAAGCTAATCTTGAGCTTTCACAGGATCAAGATTACCCCTAGGTTTCAGAGGATAAAGATAATCCATAGGTTTCAGAGAATCGAGATAATTTAAAGCTTTCAGAGGATTTATAGTTTTCAGAGGATCAAGATATTCCGGAGCTTTTATGAGGTTCGAGGCTTGAGATCATCCTTAGGTTTGACGGATCAGGGTAATCTTCAGGTTTCAGGCAATCAAGCTAATCCAGAGGTTTGTGACAATTTTGAGGTTGCAGAGAATCAAGATAATTTGGAGTTTTCATAGAATCAAGAAAATCTAAAGGTTCCAGAGGATCAAGAAAATCTGGAGGTCTCACAGGATCAAGAAAATCTAAACGTTTCAGAGGATCAAGGTGTAAAGCATTCAAAGGATTTAGAGTTTTCAGATATTCAAAACAATATCAAGCTTTCAGAGGATCGAGAGTTTCTAGAAGTCTCGGAGAATCTAGTCTAGATGTTTCAGAGAATTTAGAGGTCTCAGAGGATCTAAAGGTCTCACAGAATCAGCTTCATTCGCTTCATTAGTTCACAGGCACGACAGCGGCCAAGACCAAGAAAAGAAAGAATTACCACAAGGGATATGCGCCGGACCAGAAACTAGCAACGTGGGATATTATGGGCGCAATACCAAGTGCGGACGGCTACATCGAAAAGAGCCCGGCACATATCCGTGGAGAAACAATAAGGCGGAAAGATTATAACGAAACAATACGAGTGCCAGGTGGAAAGATTACACACTTCCGAAACAGGAAAGTGTAAAGAACGAGGCTCTTCAACTTCTTGAAAAGCCGCATCATACCGCGTGGTTTTCCGACGAGCCCAAGTCAAAAGCCCTGGGCCGTCTTTGGAAGCACCTTTCGCTGCGAGGAAAATGTGGGGCCTGCATGCACTGGCGTGGCCAGGTGCTCAATGCTTTTCCCCGCGGAAAGTCATGCGGTCTCTCCCCTAGTTTACTTTAGAGTTTGGGAGAGAGGAGAAATCGAACCACACGTGGCTAATCCTTCTCAGTTTTTGCTTGGTGGCAGCGTGCGTTTTCGCGACCCACCTCAACTCCCCATGGCCGCGCATTTTGCGCTTTTTGCACTTGCAGCTTTGTTGACTCCGTCTCGGTTTTTCTTGAACGCCGGTGTTTGGAGATCTGGTCATGTCCACGTACAATAACCCGTTCGGTCCTTGGCGAATGCATATACTGAGGCCCTGTATGCCTGTGGAAGCGGCCTTTTGGTTATCACATGGCGTTGCCAGCACTGGTCCCCGCAGCCCCGCCCTCCCTGTATGCAAGCCCAGAATCCCCGTTCCGGTTGCAATGGCACGTGGTAGTGCACACTGGGTTCCCTGCCGCTCCCCATTCGTCCTCTGTCCCCCACGCTCCGGCATGGTGGTGTGCATCTGCTAGTAAGTCTTGGCCGATGCGTAAACCGAGGAGATTCTTTCGGGAGTATCTGAAAGCTTAAATTGAGCGAGCACTTTACATTCCCGGGAGCCGGATCCAGCCCGTCGGCGGAGTTGGTGAAAATTGTGTTCGTCATTAGATCAAACAGGCTCTATAAATGTATAAAAAACAAAAGAAAATCAAACAACATCAACGGCATCAGCATCTGGAGTGGTGAACCAGCACCATATCCGCATCCGTGAACAAAACACACCCGTATCCAAATCAAGCAAATCATATAGTGGACATCAAAATCATAGCGTCATTCTAGCCTGTGCGGGCTGTCAAAGCCCTCAAGCCCCCGTACAAGCGGCCCCCAGGCTTTTCATAAACACGTAGCAGCTGGCCCCTTGTAGGCCAAAAAAGGCACACGTCCCGCTTAGAAGTCAATGTTGGGCATCAACTCGGGCGCAAGCCCCAGAAGCAAAGGGTCGTTCAAGCTGTGGTCATTCAAGCTGTAGTCCGTAGCGTACTCGTTCTGCGTCTTGAACAAGTCGGGCAACACGTCCATGTTGGAAAACATCTGGTTCTCGTTGATCGGGTCGACGGCCAAGGTGAAGTCCAGGGAGATTTTCGAGTCGCCCATCGCGAAGTGGAAATCGCTGGTGGGCATCACCTCGGGCGAGATCATGGCCGAGCCGTTCAAGGGCGAGATGTCCTCAATGGAGGCGGGCGAGATGTCGTATGTGTTGGGGTATTCAACCTGCTCGTTGGCTGGGGCGGCCGCCGCAAGCACCGAGTCGGTGGACGGCATTTCCTGGCGGTTGACGAAGAAGTCGAAGTTGCGCAGGTGCGAGAAGAGCGAGCCGGCCGCCGCGCCGTATGTGCTCAAGTTGGGCACCAGAATGGCACGCGTGTTCAAGCCCAGGTACGCGTCGAGGTCGTCGTCCAAGCGGAGGTCGTTGAACAAGTTCAACTGGGGCGACGCCATGTCGTGCGTGGTTCTCTTGGGCGAAGGCATCATGTCCTCTGCATGCGTGCGTTTCTGGCCGGAGCCGGGCGACGCAAAGAGGGCAGTTTGCGGAGGCGTCAAGTACAGCTCAGGCAACTCAAAGGGACAGGGTTCCTCTGAGAGCTGCGGCGTGGTGGCTGCAGGCGCCATGCTCAAAGGGGCAGGCTCAGAGACCGGGCCTAGGCCCGCCACAGAACCCGAGGTGGAGCCGTGCTCCAGTCCCCCAACGGCAAGACGCTCGGAGTCAGCCAATAAGCTCACGCTGGAGGGCTTCCGCGCAGGCGTCTCGCCCGCATCCATGGCGTCCTTTTCCTTCTCCAAGAATTCCCAGCACATGTCTCCGTATGTCTTGGGAGTGAGGCCAATGATGCTCTTGAACACGCGGTGGAAGTGCCACGCAGACAACTTCGACTTGGTGGCAAGCTCCTTGAAGCCCAACACCCCGCCGCGTCTCTTCTTGCCGCCCTTCTTCTTGGCACCCCCGGAGCTGCTGTCGTCGGATCTGGGACTGCTTCCTGCAGACGCGCCCGGGCCGTTGAAGATCGACATGGCCGCGGCCAACGCAAGGTGGCGGCACGCCAAGTCAATGAGGCGGTAGTGCTCCGAGTCGTTTTTGGAAACGGCGCCCGCCAAGGGTTTCAAGGAGGTCGCGGTTTTGTTTGAGAACGCGTTGGCAGGTACCGACATGCGGCGCTGCACGGAGCTCTGGCACATGATGTTTTCCTTGATGGTCTCGGTGACCTTGTTCTCGTCGTCGTCAAGCAAAGGGGGCACAAAGCCGATCATGGCGTTGATCTCCTTGACCGTGACCAAAAGGAGGTTCACGTCAATGGAGGGCACCAGCATGGGGTCACATGACTTGCAGGGCGAAAAGCCCAACCGGGCAGCGTCGTTGGGCGACTCCACGAACTTGATTTCCAGATGCAATTCCGTGATGGGGTGGGCGTCGCAGTCCGGGCGGCAGAAATAGGAGTTGATTTTGTTGCACACCACAAACGAGCCGGCGGCAAATGGGTCCAGAAACTGGTACGCTCTCCATTTGCTTTCATCAGTAGAGTAGACCATTGTGAAGATTTAAGAAGTTATAGTGATTTACTGGGTAGGGGGTTTAGCGTGAGTGTCGGTAGCAGGAAAACAAGGTCTGTAGACGGCAGAATGGTGATGTGCGAAAAAGGCAGCCAGGGGGAAATGGTGGTTTCTTAAATACGCTGAGAATCTGGGACAAAGATGGGTGACGATTGTGCACAAACGTCACAAGCTGCACATGCGCAATATTCTCCGCTGCGGGCAAATTGAACAAACCCAGAGGCCTTAGCCCTGGGTGCGCCGCCGTGCATGCTGCATCCCTGACGCAATGCAGACCGCACCCTCCTGCACGGCGCCGCACCGCCTCTGGATTAGGAACCGCGGGCTCCCTGCCCTATTTGGGATGCAGATTATCAGATCTATCCCGGGCGCCGCTTTCCTGAAGGAGTGCCCCTTCATGGCAGTTGTTTGTTATTATTCATTCCGGAACGTGCCTTGCTGTAGCCTGCCAGCACAGCTGTAGCACAGTGCTGCCTGCTGGCCGGATTCCAGACACTTGCACAATTTGGCTTTCGCATATGTGCAAGTCTTACACCAGACCCAGCCCATCCCCTATACGTCACCACGCGAATTGCGGAATTGCGCGGGAGTCGTGCGCCGGCGCGCAAAGTGCGGGTCACGTGACCGACCCCACCGCCCGGGCCAGGCCCTTCCTCATTCCCATCCCCCTACGTCATTGCGAACACCATCATTCATGCCCACCCATATTGGCGATTCCGACATCATGCTAATCTTCAAGGTGCTCTGTGTTTTCCATGTCATTTTTCGTGCCGGTGCCCAAACCTCGGACGGTGGAGAAAAGACGGTGGAGAAAATTCTGGGGGCATGGGGAGACGAGTATTTTGCGCGTGGTGTTGAAGGGGTAAATTCCCAGCAATCAACCGAAAGTTAGACTTTGCGTCTTTGAACAAGTCTCAGTATGGACTTCCGGCCATGAGCTGGGGCGAGTGCGAAAATGATGTAATGGTTATTCTCGTACTCTCTTTTTTGCGAGCATGGCATGACCACTACGTCAGCGTCAGTACATGCCAAACAAGCTTTGGGCAAGTAACCGCTTTTCCCCTACGGCCACCAATTCACACACACACACAAGGCCAATGAGGAAACGTCCAAACCAAGACGATAGCCCCCTGTTGCAGTGAACAGTATTGGACACCCTCACCGCGTATTTGAGATGCACTGGGCACTGGCAAAACCTGCCCGAGCAGCAGTGTGCGCATGTTGTGTGCAGGCCGCCTCAACGAACAATCGTGAAGGAAAGTACCCGCCGTGTCTCGCCCTGAAAAGCATCTCCAAATTGGGTGTTTGCACACTCAGTCCACAACTCGAGGCGGCATTTTCAGTTTTCGCCTGGTGGCTGCTTGTGCGAGCACATCAAGAGCAGAAGGGCGACCATTGGTACACCTTGCGTGAGAGTCCATACTTGTACAGACGTGTCTCAGGCTGGATGTGAAACTGACTCAGATTGCTTCTTTCTTTTGTTGGATTGATCTCGGGCTTCACTCGCCACAAGGCTAATTCCGGAGAGTTGGAGCCGGAATTAGCCCGCATTTTCTTACATCCCATGGCGCATATCCGCTGCCTCTGTGCAGGCCTGGGAGGCCCGCCGCGAGCTCGGATGCATCCGGATCCGGGCGACGGCTGTGGTTTCCTGTGCACCGTTTCGAACGGGGCTAAATTAAGGAGGCCGGGTGTCTGGGCATGCCGCTCGATCCTAGATAAGGTATAACTTGCCGCGCTGGCTATCAGAGTGGTGGCCTCGGATAAAAAGGGCCAGTTGTGAAAAACATGTGTCATTCACATTGTGGGCAAGCCGTATTGCGATGTTTGCTACTACCGCAGAATATTCTAGTTTAAAGTGGTTAAAGTTTGAGGCAGGGGCACATTCCAGGAGATTGCGAAGGCCCGAGACTCGAAAAGACTAAAAGGATATCACAACAGATGAAATGCCGCTGATGCTTTGTAATCAAATAGGGGCAGGATCATTCGCCTCGAAGCCGTACACCCAAGTATGGTCTTTCGCGAACATTCGCGACACCAAGTTGAGATCGCTTCGGAGATCCGCCAGTCGAGGCTAAAAATAGAACAGGGGGCGGAATGACGGCTCGATGAAGACCATTTCGTTTCTGGGGATCCGAGACCGCGGATTTCTTGAGAGTGCTCCATTCGCCTGGTTCTTGCCAAGAGGCCCCTCCCGTGCGGGCTCAGTAGCGAGGAGCCTTACCAGATCTAAATGCTCTGTGCGTCACGCCTGGCGCATGCGCATAAACGTGGGAATTGCGCGCCTCACCTGTGGCGAAGGCTGTCTCACATTTGCATGCCGCGATGCTGCAGCGGATGACGTCAAAGCCGTTGGCTGGGGGCCTGGCCACGCTTACAGATAACAAGTCCGTTCAGTTGAGGATAATCATGCTGTTGCCGGATTAACTGGACATGCAAGATCTGACTAAGCATAGTTTTGCAGAGCGGCGCCCCAGATCCCGTCTCTCTGTGGGCGCATGTCGTTGGGCCCGCGTATGGTGAGCCCGCGCATTTGCAAGCCTGCGCCCCACCGTGCCTCGAGAGACGCATACTCAAAAATTTCTCACGCGGGATTCGAGTCTCTATGCGCACACACTGAGATTTCGCGCAAGCGAGCAGCAGCAGACATACCCGAAACCCAGCACCAAATGGCGCAAACAAACCACCACCCCGATACCAGCAAAGACGCTGCTTTGGACACGCAGTTCGGGTGCCACCGGCATGAGTTTGTGGTGCCCACCTTCCTGTCGTTGGGCGTGAGCTCGCCCGCGTTCGGCGCCGCAGACCCGGCGATCTACTTCTGCGGAAACTCGCTAGGACTCATGCCGAAAAGCACGCGGCCGGCAATCGAGGCCGAGTTGCAGGCGTGGGGGGAGCGTGCCGTGGAGGCACATTTCAACCACCCGGACGGAAACAAGACCATGTGGATGGATATCGACTTGCCGCTCGTCGATCTCCTAGCACCCATCGTAGGGGCCAAGCCCACGGAAGTGGCGGCCATGGGCTCGCTCACGGCCAACCTCAATGCGCTTTTGGTGTCCTTCTACAAGCCCGGCGGCCGCCGCACGAAGATCTTGATGGAGAAAAACGCGTTTCCCTCCGATTACTACGCGCTCTTGAACATGGTCAAGATGCACGGCCACGACGAGTCCCACTTGATCCAGCTCGACGTGCCGGCCGGCGAAACGTACCTCCAGACCCAGCGTGTGTTGGACGCCATCGAGCAGCACCAAGACGAGCTTGCACTCGTGCTTTTGCCCGGCATCCAGTACTACACCGGCCAGTTCTTCGACATCGGCACCATCACCCAGTATGCGCAGCAGAGAGGGGTGCCTGTGGGCTGGGACTTGGCGCACGCCGTTGGAAACGTGGTGCTTCGTTTGCACGAGTGGAACGTGGACTTTGCGGCGTGGTGCTCGTATAAGTACCTCAACTCGGGCCCCGGGGCTATCGGCGGCATCTACGTGCACGAGCGGTACACGCAAAACAACTGCAGCGACAGCTTTGCGCCGCGCCTCGCCGGGTGGTGGGGCAACGACGCGGCGCAGCGGTTCCAGATGTTGGAGCACTTCGACCCGATCCAGTCCGCGCTCTCGTACCGCCAGCTGAACCCCAGCGTGATTGACTGCGTGGCGTTGCAGAGCTCGCTCGAGATTTTCAAAAAGGCGGGGGGCATGGGCGAGCTCCGCAAGAAGAGCGAGGCGTTGACGGGCCACCTCGAGGCGTTGTTGGTGCGGAGCCGATACTGTCTTTCTGCCGGGGCCCCCGGGGCTGCGTTTGGTTTCCGGATCCTCACCCCGGCCAGCCCTGCGGAGAGGGGGTGCCAGCTCTCGTTGCTTTTCCAGCCGCACGCCGACGACCCGGCGCAGAACGTGATGGAGCAGGTGCACCGGTACTTGCATGAGCACGCCATCATCTGCGACGAGAGACGGCCCGACGTCCTCCGGCTTGCGCCGGTGCCTCTCTACAACACGTTCCGGGAGGTGTCGATTGTTGTGGCCCGCTTGGAGGAGGCCTTGGGCCAGATCGAAAAGCGCCGGGCTTGAGGGGGGCGTCGCTGGCCGGTTCTATAGATACTGTGATAAACATCCGCCGAGATGGCCGGACGACTGGACTGGGTCTGCCGTGCTCCGGAGACGGCCGGTAGCCGGGAATACGAGAGCGGTGACTACGTAAATGGTGACTAGGTAAATGGTGACTAGGTAAATGGTGACTACGTAAATGGTGACTAGGTAATTAGTGACTACGTAAATGGTGGCTAGGTAAATGGTGGCTAGGTAAATGGTGACTACGGTAAATGGTGACTAGGTAA
>NW_017387734.1:1580891-1605286 GCF_001664035.1 Metschnikowia bicuspidata var. bicuspidata NRRL YB-4993 | reverse complement strand
AATTGGTGACTACGTAATTGGTGACTACGTAAATGGTGACTACGTAAATGGTGACTACGTAAATGGTGACTACGTAATTGGTGACTACGTAATTGGTGACTACGTAAATGGTGGCTAGGTAAATGGTGACTACGTAATTAGTGACTACGTAAATGGTGACTAGGTAATTAGTGACTACGTAATTAGTGACTACGTAAATGGTGACTAGGTAATTAGTGACTACGTAAATGATGAAGTTACGTGAACGATGAAATTATATAAGCGGTGTTACGTGAACGGTGATAAGAAAACAGTGGCAATACGTGATTGGTGAAATTACCTGATAGGTGGAATTACGTGGACAATGAAATCAGGCAATCGGTGACAGATGAACGGTGACAGTAAGTAAACTGTGGTGACACATGATTGGTGGAGTTACGTGACTGGTGAAGTCATGTAATCGGTCAAATATGGACGATGAAACGGTGATAAGCAAACGTGACAATACGTGATTGGTGAAATTACGTGATTGGTGAAGTTACGTGAACGATGAAATCATGTAATCGGTGAAATATGTAATCGGTGAAATGTGATCGGTAAAATAACGTGATTGCTGAAATCACGTGATGGGTGAAATTACGTGATTCATGAAATTTCGTGATTGGTGAAATTAGGTGAACGATGAAGAAGTGAACGATGAAATTATATAAGCAGTGAAATATTATCCGGGACGTTTCGTGAACGGTGAAATTACGTGAACGATGAAATATGTAATCGGTGAGATATGAACGGTGGAATTACGTGAACTGTGACAAAACTTGATTGGTTAAATTAAGTGCTTGGTGAAACTACGTGATTAGTGAAATTACGTGATGGGCGAAGTTACGTGAACGGTGAAGTTGCGTGAACGGTGAAATTAGGTATGCGGTGTTACGTGAACGGTGACAATACGTGATTGGTGGGATTACATGAACGGTGAAATCTGTTATCGGTCAATTGTGAACGGTGAGATTACGTGGTGATTCTTCTTGGTAGATTCATCAAATTACCTGAATAGCGAAAATACGTGAATGGTGAGAATTCGTGATCGGTGAAACTACGTGAACAGCAAAATTACGTGAACAGCGAATATGCGTAATCGGTGGAATACCTGGCCAACAAAGTTCAAGCATAGACCACCCAAAAGACTGCGCTGCAACGCGAGCCCCACCGTCCGTGGCGCTCAACAGGGCTCGCGGATAACCCACGCATCTCCTACAAGACATATTGTATCGTTTGTTTATTTATCGTATCTGGAAATAGCTGCGGTGCTATTTGACGTACTTTTCGGAAGGACGCGACACACTTACAAAGTGGAGGCGATTCTGAAGTCCTTACCGGCATAGACAGCCTTGTCACCCAACTCCTCCTCGATTCTCAAAATCTCGTTGAGCTTGGCCAATCTCTCGGATCTGGCGGGGGCACCGGTCTTGATTTGGCCGGATCTCAAGCCGACGGCCAAGTCAGCAATGAAGGTGTCCTCGGTCTCACCGGATCTGTGCGACACCATGACACCCCAGCCAGCGGCGTAGGAGTCGTTGGCAGCATTGATGGACTCGGACAAAGAGCCAATCTGGTTGACCTTCAACAACAAGGCGTTGGCGGCCTTCTTCTCGATGGCGGTCTTGATTCTCAATGGGTTGGTGACGGTCAAGTCATCGCCAACAATCTGGATCTTCTCAGACACCTTGGCGAAGAAAAGCACCCACGACTCCCAGTCGTCCTCGCCGAATGGGTCCTCAATGGAGACAATTGGGTACTCGTTGATCAATTCCTCGTACAAAGAAGCCAATTGCTCACCAGACAACCACTTGGAGGCGTCCGAGTCTGGGTTCTTGAAGTCCAAGTCGTACTTGCCGTCCTTGTAGAACTCCGAGGCGGCAACGTCCAAGGCAATGCCGACTTGGCCGGTGTAACCAGCAGCCTCAATGGCAGCGACAATCAAGTCCAAAGCCTCTCTTGGGGAGCCGATGTCTGGGGCAACACCACCCTCGTCACCGACGTTACCGGCGGACTGGCCGTACTTCTTCTTGGTCAAGGACTTCAAGTTGTGGTAGACCTCAGAGCCGATTCTCAAGGCCTCGGCGAAAGAGGGAGCGCCAGTTGGCACAATCATGAACTCCTGGAAAGCCAAAGCACCGCCGGCGTGCGAGCCACCGTTGACGACGTTCTGGAAAGGAACTGGCAACACGAACTTGTCTTGCTTGGAGCCGGAGATGTCCGCCAAGTGCTGGTACAAAGGAACGCCCTTCTCAGCGGCAGCGGCCTTGGAGGCAGCCAAAGAGACACCCAAGATGGCGTTGGCGCCCAACTTGGACTTGTTTGGGGTGCCGTCCAAGGAGTTCAAGAACTCGTCGACCTTGGCCTGGTTGGTGATGTCGAGCTTGGCCTCAATGAAGGCAGGGGCAATCTTCTCGTTGACGTTGGCAACGGCCTTCAAGACACCCTTTCCGAGCCACTTGGACTTGTCGCCGTCTCTCAATTCCAAAGCCTCGTGGACACCAGTGGAGGCACCGGAAGGAACGATAGATCTGAATCTACCCTTGTCGGTGAACAAGTCAACCTCGACGGTTGGGTTTCCTCTGGAGTCGTAGACGTAACGGGCGTGGATTTTGGTGACAGACATTGTGTATGAAAATTGATAGACAACAAAAAAAAAAAACCTTTTTCAACCAGGCTCACGGTGCGGATGCGTGGGCCTTTATAATGAGGGGGGAGCTGTGGACCACACAAGCCCGACTTGCATAGGGACGCACCAGAACCTCACCGAAGAATACGCGGCACGGGGGGACAGCGCCGGGGAACGTGGACAGATATAGCCTCATTTATTTTTGTGGCCAGAAGTCCGGATTTTGAAGCCGAGGTGCCTCCGTTTTTATTGTTGGTATTTCGAGCCGGTTTGGGGGAGTTGGCGTGGAAAAAAAAAAACACTTTTTATTGCTCCGGGCCTATGTTGGCCCGAGTGTGCGGTGGGGGTTGTGCCCCGTAAGAGTTTTCGGCGTCGGAGTTTGATGCGCGTACGGATCGTGCCCATGGCCCGGAGCAGCCCGGAGCGTATCCGGACGAGAGGATGGAAGAAATGGAAGCAGCGAGAACAAGGCCGCGTCGTGCGAAGCACAACCGCCAACCCATGGTCACGTGAGCTCGGGGGCCTAGCCGCCGACCGGGTTGCCAGGTCTGTATTGGAAGTGACATCTTCGCCTCCATGCCTCTCGATAATATTCTTGTTGAGCGGACAGCCAAAACCCAAAAGAGGATCTTAGATTAATTAAGATCAAAATGTCTCCAAACCCCATCCGTTCATCTGGAGGATAAACAAACTCTTGTAAACTCTTGAAGGTGCAAACGTTTCTTAGATTCTGTCTAACAGACATTCTTGTGTCAGATTCAAATGTTCAGTACACCACCATTTTGAAAGCTTGTTTATAATGATTAATATTGACCGATTGAATAGCGTGCAAGCTTTTGCCATATCAGTCCGCCATTAAACACCTATTACCTCCTGCTCCTGAACAAAACTAAAAAAAACACAATCTAACGGACTCTGCAGTTGTTATTGTTTTCACAGCCCTAGTAGTGTCACAAAAAGCTTGTAGTAGATGCAACATATTGTGTGGGCACGATCTTCGCGCTGCAAAAATGCTATAAAGATGTACTCACTCTTCGACGCGAGGCAGCATTATTGTCAACCAAAGTTACATGACCTTGCTGAACTATAAATGTTTGAAAAATTGAGAGGCCATCGCACGGTTAGAATATCAAAAAAAAAACTTAAGTTCCCCACTGATTTCGGCTGAGAAGAGTACCCAACGGAATTCCAGTCGGACGGAATACTGGCTTTGAGATTACAAAATTTTACAACTGCACAGGATGTGTGTCGGCTCTAGTATCCCTTTATTATGCGACACACTTATCACCTCTGAGTCAAAGATTTCTCCTCGCCACATGGGGCTGCACGCGCCGGTGACTATCTTCGGAAGTCCGAGTGTTTTAAACTTAATGACAATTCCGTGGCTTGCATGCATATGAGGCATCAGTACGTGTCCCATTTCTGCAGTCACCCCTAGCTTGCTGCCGGCGGCAAGCGCAGGGTTTGTATACTGATCCATGTCTCGGATTAAGTGTATCTTGCATGCACTTATGCGCAGGCTGTGTCACTCTCCATGTATCGTGCAGAAATCGAAGCGATCCGGGTTTGTCAACCTGGCCGTGTCATACGCACGATGACGCTCCTCATCCGCCACGCACTTTCTGGCCACGCGCCACGATTGCTGCCTCAGCGCACAATTACATCACAAGATAACATATGCCGTCGACGTTCCTGATCGTTCTCTGATGTACGATTACATCAGGAAATGACCACGAGGCCCACGGCTCGCTTACAGTTTATCATAAACACGTGCGTCCAAAAGGCAGCGTCATGGCCCCAATTTGAACCCCTATCCACTGTGCATTATACAGAAGGCCTAAAATACCAGTTATATTGGTGGAATCTCTCTAGCCAAAGATAGGTCGGCTTATGAGTTTTTCCACATAGCAGACCGAACCGAGCTTTTAAACTTTGCTCACTGTTACTGTAATTTTCGCACACATATTATGGTTCGAGTTTGTCGGCTGGACCTTCCGCGAGCCCCACTTGTGCTTCGCATAATCAGGCCACATAACTGAGAAAACTGTTATACACATTAAAACAGCTGATACAGTAAACTGGGATGTGGGTAAGCACATAAACTGCTCGTCGGGGGGCCAGGCCTTGCCCGGTTGTCAGGGGTGATCAAGCAGGAGCAGCCGGTATGTTCAGGGATGTACTGGTGTTAGCGAGGCTCCAGGTTCAGCATATGGAAGAGCCTTTGATAGTGGCTGGAGTTAACGACGCAGGCTATCGATGACAAGCAAAAAAGAGCCCACTATTGATGAGTACACGCGGCTCAAAAACGAGCTCACGCGGCTGATTCTCAAAAAGAAAGAGGTTGACTCCAGGCTCGCTGAACTAGAGGAGTCCATCTACGAAAAGGAAACCGACTATTTCAATGACAGTGCGTACGGAAACATCGTCAAGGGTTTTGACAACTTCGCCAAGAGCTCCTCTGGCGGAAGCAACAAGCGAAGGTTGGTGATTACAGACGAAGACCACATTTTTAGCATGTCTTCGGCCACGTTTGTGAAAACACTACTGAAACGACAGGGCATGGTGTCCACGGCCACGGATCTTGACGATTATGAAGATTCTGTGGAACCGACTAATGGGGGAGTTCTGGGGAAGGACGCCGGCGCAGGCACTCCCACGAGAAAGAAAAAAATGTAGAGACGAACGAATGTCTGGAATGGAATGAAGAGATGGACAAATGTCTGAATGGAGTGAAAAAATGGCGATCTGCAGGAGGAAATATAGAGATGAGGAGATGGAGAGCATGGCCAGAGAAAGGACAAGCTGGAGAATGGGGAATCTGGAGAAAGAATTTTCAAAGAATCTAGGGAAAGGCCAAAGCATTCAGAATCCAGATACTCCAAAACAGAACCCAGAACCCAGAAAATGAGACAAATGAAAATTCAACGTGGCACCGGCGGGCTGGCATAAAAAAGGTGGATTTCAGGCGGAGAAGGCGTGAATTATCCAAATACATCCACAACGGGACCGACGGGAAAAAGAAGCCACGCAGTCCGAAACCTGTCTGTTTTCTGGTTACTGGCCCTTTTTTCGGTTGCTGGACGATCCTCGCAGGTTCTCGCAGGCTGGCCCCTGCCTTAGACAAAGGAGTTCCTGGCTAATCCCGACATTCTGTCATGGCGTATCAATGCTGTGTATTTGTATGTACATGGGTGCGTTCGAACATGCAAGAACGGATTCTTCGCTTGGGTGACTTTCGAAGTTCTTCTTTGTTTCGCTCGGGTCATGCAAAGTTCTTCTTCTGCCGCTCGTCCTTCAAAGTTATTCTTCGTTCCGCTCGTTTTTCAAAGCTCCCGCTCGTCTCGCGTCTTTCCACCTGCTCTCATCTTGCGTGCGGTTTCTTTAAAATTCTACTTCGCCTCGCTTGCGTTTTTCTCAAAGTCATACACCCAGGGCTTGTTGGCGGGAAAGTCAGTGGGCACCCTCATGTCCAAAGGAAACCGCTTCATTGTTTCCGGCTTGTTGGCAGCCTCGTATAAGTCTGGGCTGATTTCCTTCAACTCGTCCATGGCATTTCGGATGCTGTTGTACTGTTTTTCGAGAAGATCCATGGACTTGGCATGCTGCTTGCGGGAGAAAATCTTCCAAGCATTTGTGATAGTCTTGTGTTTGATGAGATCCTCGGCACACAACTTCAAGAGTTTGGGCTGTTTCTTGGTGGCCGAGAGAGCCGAAAGTTGGTTCACCACTTTTTGTGTGGAGGGACTCACGCCCGTGGTTTTTTTTCCACGAACAAAAAGCTTGTGGAGCTGCGGCGTGCGCCCGGCAGAGAGACGAGAAATCATGATGCTGTGGACTTTCAAATGGCCAGATGATGGTAAGGGCTCACGTTGATATGAAAATTTTGAGACGCACCCGTGCACCAGGAGAGTTGTGTCACGTGACCCGCGCCTGGTCATGCACCCCGCGGTTTGCCAGCGCCGGGCTCCTTGATGCATATAGTCCTGGGCTGGATAATCTGACATTTTGGGACTGACAAGAATCTGACACGAATTGGTGAACCTGATAAGAGTTTGAATTATAATATTTACAAGACACTGATAAGAGTTTGAATTCTAGAATCTGGCAAAATCCTGATAAGCGCTTGATTTCTTGGATCTGACGAGAACTTGATAAGCGCTTTACTTCTAGAATTTGGCAAGAGCCTGATAAGAGTTTGAATTCTAGAATTTGGCAAGAACCTGATAAGAGCTTGATTTCTTGGATCTGGCAACATCCTGATAAGCGTTTGACTTCTAGAATCTGACAAGAACCTGATAAGAGCTTGGCGTCTAGAGTCTGACAAGAAACTGATAAGAGCTTGATTTCTTGAATCTGACAAAACCCCGATTTCAAAAACTTGACAAGGACCTGCTTAGGATCTGCTTAGACCTCGACGAGAATCTGACATTTCGGATCTGACAGCTAAAGTGACTGAAGCCTGGCTTGAACGAGACATCTAGAATTGCCTAGAATCGAACCTGACTGTAATTTGACTAGAGCCTAGCCTAAGCCTCACATCTAAATCAGCTAAAACCTGAACTGGCTGTATTTAGAAGATTCCTTGGATCTGACATCTTCGTCTTGTTGGAATCTGACCACAATCTGATCTCAATCTGATCTCAATCTGATCACAATCCGATCATAATCTGACTAAAAGTGCGCCAGAATCGACTACAGTTCGACTACAACTTAGCTCAAGCTCGCCACAGCCTGGCCTGGACCCAACTACAACCTGGCCATCGCCTCAATGAAAAACCCGTTCTCTTCCGCGCCCAAAAAAGAGCTTCCCAGCGACGAGCCGCCTCCATACGAGCAGCTGGAAGCAATCCACAGCCCCGAAAAAGGGGATCAAAAGGTCCCGGAGGCACCCCTGTATTCTGAAACATACGGGCCTAACGAGTACCCGCCCGAAAAAGGGGGGCCTCCGGTTGCGCCCCGCCCAGACTGGCAAAACGGCAATACCAGCAGCCCGGGCCACGTGCCGCCGGGTACCTACACCTACACTGTGGCGCCACAAACCGCCAACATTGCGTACGATATCGAGGGTAGAAACGCCCGCCCCGGGTACGCACAGTACTTGCAAACGGACGCCCAGAGAATCGCCCAAGGGGACGCGCCTAAACCGCGAGAGGCGTTTGGTCGGGGCGGCGCTCCTTTGGCGCCCAGCAAGAAAAGCCTGGGTCAGTCGGGCGGCTTTCCTGGCGCGCTGGGCCCTACCTATTACGACTCTTCCCGCAAATGAACTAATACGCTGCAGAATGCGAGACATGTCTCCGGGGTGGTCTGCTCCAGCAGCTCTAGTGGGGTTCCGTGAAGGAACAACCATTGGTTTTGCGGCTTTTTCTCCGCCTTCGTGTTTTCTGCTTCCGCTTATAATGATACGCGGTTCGAACCATAGGAATATGGCGCGCCAGGCGGTGGAGCTACTGTGCCCATCCAAGCTGGCGGACGGTATGTTCTCGTGCCAGAGCGCATTGTGTTTCCAGTCAAGAGCGGGGTTTCTTTTTCATCGCTCTTCTGCTCAAGCGTGTAGGGGCCTATACTTTCTCTGCACGGGCAGAGATGGAACCAAGAAGTCTGGAAAATTCATGAACAGCCCAATCCACAGCAAAGAGGCATGCCAGACGAGATGAGACTACAGAAGAGACTACAGAAGAGACTACAGACGAAACTACAGATAGACGAGTAAAACCCAAAGAAATATAGTCAGACTCTTGCGGATTTGTTCTGTTGGTATTCTTGGCCGAAACGGGAGCTGGATGAGTCGGCCAGAGGGTGTTTTTGTTTGTTGATTGATCACCACTGAAACAGGGCCAGTTGTGCTTCGTTTTGTTTGCTTCTGCTGTTTGGGTGGCCTGCTGATTCCCAGAGCGACGTTCAGAAAACATCCGATGGCTCTCGACGCTTTGCTGTGCATCACATGGTTGTATATCTTGATTTATACATAGCTACATATCTTGATTCTTGCCTAGCTCGCTCACTCTACAGCATGAATCACTGTGGTATACCGCTGACGCCCGGGAAAGGACTCAGGCTCGGTATACGGAAAGGTACATGTTTCATGAGGAATTCTGATCTTCGGCTGAAAAGCTGGGGATAGCTTCCCTGTTTCGGCATACTAAGATCGAAAGGAACCATGTGTTTGAGGCGCACGTCTCGGGCCTTGATGCACAGTCGCCGGTTATCAGCAGAGCCAGTAGATTATGGATATGTATTGGTGCGAGATCCGCCAGCGCGAGTCTCGAGAAGGTGGAATTGTTGCTCGTGAGGGGCAAGGCTGGGGCCCACCCGTGGCACTGCTCCAGGAGTATCTCGTTTCGGCTGCAGGAAAGATGGAAGCCTCACGATGTCCTGCGGATTCATCCGTTTGCAGCCCATGGTCCGGCTCACGCTGTCTCGCGGGCCTCTAGCGGGCCTCGACCTTGCCTCGCAGATCCGGTCTATAAACGCGATAATGACAGCTACCATTGGACTTGTAGCGAGAGGCTCGCAGCGCTAGACAAGGACGCTGCGCAGAGAGCACTGCGCTGCATGTCGGCAGCCAGAGATGGCATTCCTCCCGTGAACTCGGCGGAGATGGCATTCCTCCCATGCACTCGGCGGAGATTGGCTCTGCCATGATCCAAGTGCGTGGCAGAACAGCAGCGAAAGTGCGCCGTGTGATTCTGCGTGGCCAGCGCACCTCCGCTTCGGCATTGCGTCTCGAAATCAACTCGGCATCTGGGAGTCAACTCGGATCTCGGCGCCTGAGGAGCCACCACAGGACAAGAAAGAAACCTGGGGCATATCCATACGCAGAGATCCCGGGCCCTTCCGGCACCCACAGAGCCCCGGGATCGGCGGCGCCTAGAGGCCCATTTCCGCCTGCAAGGCCCGGAGCGCCTCCTCGTCCTCGTCCTCCTCGTCCTGCGTCTCGGGCTGGCTCTTGCTGACTGTCGGGAACTCCGGCAAGGCCAGCACCGGCCGCGAGGACTGGGCCGACGGCGCGGCGTGCTTGGGCGCCGGCAGCCTCTCGAGCTCGCGCGCCTGCTGGTCCTCGGCCTGCAACGCAGCCAACTCCGCGTCCAACTCGTCCTCGTCGACGTAGCCCGTGCCCACGGGCCGCGAGATGGCCTCGGAGATCTCGTCGGCCAACTCGACCTGCTCGCGGATGTCGTCCATGGTGGTCTCCACCTTGTCGACGTCGTACTCGCCGTGGATCTGCTTCATGGCAGACGCGCCCTGCTTCATGGCCTTCATGGTCTCCAAGTTCAAGTTGGCGCTCTCGATGGCCGTCAACTGGGTTTCCAAAGAGTCGATCTGGTTCTCGATTTTCATCAAGTTCTCCTCGTAGCCCTTCTTCCGCTTGAGCGCGTTCTTGGCCAAGGCCTTGTTTGTGCCAATGTGTTTGCGGGCCAACAGGTCCTGGTCCGCGATTTGCAGCTCGAGGTGGCTGCGTTTCTTGTTGAGCATCTGGATATGCTCGCGCAACTCCACAATGGCCTTTTTGGGCAACTCCTTTTTCTGCTGCTTGTTGCCGCCGAACATGTAGCTCCACATCCTGGGCGTGGTTTTTGGTTTCGGGGGCGAGGGGGAAATGGGGGGTTTAAATCTTGAGGGGCTCGGCGGCAAACGACCGTTTGGGGCTGGGTTTTGGGGGTGCTGTGGTGGGTTTTGGGGGTGGTTTGGGCAGCCTGATAAGAGGCCTGTTAGTGCTGAGATTGCGTGGCGGGGGCTGGGAGGTTTGGGTTACGCGCACGACCCGCCGCGCCGGCGTCACGTGCCGCGGCCCGCCCGCCTGTTTCTTTTCGCTTTCGGTGTCTTGGAAAGTTGGGTGATGACGCGGATTTCTGGGTGGGTCTTGGCGTGGTTTTCTGGGTGGGTCTTGGCGTGGTTTTCTGGGCGGGGCCTGGCGTGGTTTTCGGGGATTCTGCGGCCTGATTGGGCCTTCTTGGGCCTTCTTGGGCCATGCTATATTGCGAAAGGCGCGGTCCCATGGATCTCTGCGATAGCGAGCGAGCGCTTTCAAAAAAGGCAAGGAACAGAAAAGAAAAAAGGCAAGGAACAGAAAATGAAAAAAGCCCTTTTGTTTCGCTGAGTCGCCGGCCGCTGAAGCCACAGACAGAGCTCGCGTGTACACCACCCGGGGCCACGGCCTGTTGTCGGCCCGTATATTATCGCTAGGCTATGTAGGTACATACCCTGTGCGCAGGACAGCGGCCGTTCCTATCATAGGCCTGTAGATTCCCTCTGGGCCCCGGGGTTAGGGCCGTGTTTCTTGTGGTGGCGGTATGCGGCAGTGTGGTGGGAGCCAGGCAGAAAAAAAAACGACCTGCGCCAGATACCCGTGGTGGGCTGGCCCAATATGGCCATGTTTCTAGATTGCCGGGACGCCGCACCCACGGGCGTCGCCAAGACAGGCTGTTTCTGTTTTTCTCGAACAGATGTGTTGCTCGTCACAGTCCAAGAAGCGGGTTCTCGGCAGGCCCTTTCTTGATGGAGCCTTCGTCGGCATTTGCCAAACGGCCATTTCTCTACCAAAGGGCCGGTCTTTCTCTGTTGGTGGTGTGTGATCGAGGAAGGTGAGTTATCGTTACTTGATCGAGGAATTTTCAGCTGGGCATTTTCGATCAAGCATTTCTCAATTGGTGGTACTTGATCGAGCGATCCCGATTGGTCATTCTTTGATCGAGTATTTCTCAACTGGGGGTACTTGTTCAGGCATTTCTCAATTGGTCGTTACATGATCGAGCATTTCTCAATTGGTGGTACTCGATCGAGCGGTCCCGATTGGTCATTCTTTGATCGAGTATTTCTCAACTGAGGGTACTTGTTCAGGCATTTCTCAATTGAGGGAACTTGATCGAACAATCCCGATAGGTCATTCTTTGATCGAGTATTTCTCATTTGGGGGTACTTGTTCAGGCATTTCTCAATTGGTGGAACTTATTGGAGCATTTCTCAATTGGGGGTTGTTCAGGCATTTCTCAACTGAGGGCACTCGCTCAGGCATTTCTTAATTGCTGATCGACCAATTGTCAGTTGGTCGTTACCGTGCACTCCCCAACACTTGATCGAGAATATTCCAATAGGTCGTTACTAGTTCAAATGTTTCCCAACTGGTCGTTTTCTGAACACGCACTTCTCAACTGGTCGACACTTGATCGAGCTTTCCCAATAAGTCGTTACTTGTTCAAGGACTTCTCAACTAATCGTTTCTTGATCACGCATTTCCCAAAAGTTCAATTCTGACCACGCACTCCCCAGCAGTTCATTTCTTGACCACGCACTTCCCAGCAATTCTTTCTGACCACGCACTTCCCAACTGGTCGTACTTGATCGAGCATTCCCAATTGTTCAATTCTTGATCGATCATTCCCAACTGGTCATTTCTTGATCAAGCATTTCCCAACAGGCAGTCACTTGATCGAGCATTCCCAACCGGTCATTTCTTGTTCGAGCATTCCCAATTGGTCGTTACGTGATCGAGCATTCCCAACCGGTCATTTCCCAACCACGCCTCTCCCAACAGATCAAGAGGGGACCCCTCCAAACACTCCCCACCGGGCGCTTCCCCGTCTCATCAGCTGACCACCACCCAGAGAAAGAAAAACACGAGCAAAACACCAAACACCTTCAAGAACATCCAGCGGTTGCTGGATATGTGCGCGTAGTACTTCAAGAGCTCGCGCTGCGCGCCCGAGATATTCATGTCGATGTCCTCGACGTTCTGGTCGATCCGCTGGATGGCCTCGCCCTGCTCCGTGACCATGGTGGCCAACTGCAGGAACAAGTTGCCCACCTCGTTGATCGTGGCCTCGATGGTCTCCACGGCCAGGCTCCGCTGCTGCAAGTACTCGCTGCTCTGCTCCTCCATGAGCAAGAGCTGCCGCGTCTGGTCTGGGATCGAAAGCAAGTCCGCGCCGCCGGCCGCGGCCGGCTCCGGCGCGTCCGCCATCAAGTACGGGTTCTCGCCCAAATTGGCCAAGTGGTGGGCGCCGCCCAAAACGGCAGGCTGTGCGTTCGGGCGCCCCGTCAGCGCCGCGGAGAGGAAGTTCTCCTTGCGCGACTTGTTGGCTAGCTCGTTCCTCTGCCGGAGCTCCAACACGGCCTTGAACTCGCCGCTGACGTTCTTCATCTTGGAGTTCAACAAGTTCAACACGTTCTTCAGGTTCTGCGAGATCTGCGAGTCCACGGGGACCTGCGGCCCGCCGCGCACGTGCCGCTGCAAGCTCTGGATGCTCTGCTCGATCTTGAAGATGTCCTGCTTGATGACATAGGTCAACTCGCCGATCTCCACGGGGCGGTCGTCGAAAAGCGGTTTGCGCTTGGCTAGAAGCGCGAGTTTCAGCAAGAGCTCGGTGGTGTGCGCAATGTCTTTGGCGATCACGCTGGCCTGCTGGCTGAACTGGGACTTGCGCGGCGGCACGCGCTGCTGCTGGCGCGTGCCGGGCTTGTTCTTATTGATTTTGTCGAAAGAGGCCACGCACTGCTGGAACTCATGCGTGCGGTTCTGGAGGGCGGACATGGCGGCCGCTGTGCGTGTGGGCTAGTTGCGGGGGTGTTCCGGGCTTGGGGTGCGGTGTCCGAGATCGGCCGCGGGATATGTAGTTGCTGCTGGCCGGGTGTGTGCTTCAAGCGGATGAGCTAAAACGGGCGTTTTTGGAGCGGTGCACTGAGACCGCGTGATGTTGAGCGACAGGCTGGCGGCGCGCTGTGTGCAGGCCGCCGCCTGGTCCGGGCGTATTTCTGTGGGCGGTCCATTTTCCCCGAGAGGTTGCCGGAGATAGGGGCCCCGGTCTCGGGGCGGCCGGGACGGCGGGCGGGCCTTTTTTGTTTGGGTGTTTCTGTGTCGTGGGGCTGGTGGCGCTGGTGTTTATGGGGACTGCGAGATGGGTATTTTGGTGTGGTCATTGGATGTTTTGGTGTTGGATGTTTTGGTGTTGGATGTTTTGGTGTTGGGTGTTTTGGTGTTGGATGTTTTGGTGTTGGATGTTTTGGTATTGGAGATGTTGGTATTGGAGATGTTGGTGTTGGATGTTTTGGTGTTGGGTGCTTTGGTGTTGGATGTTTTGGTGTTGGATGTTTTGGTGTTGGGTGCTTTGGTGTTGGGTGCTTTTGTATTGGAGATGTTGGTATTGGTTACCATGGTGCTGGGTTACCATGATACTGGGTCACGCTGGTGCTGGGTTAACATAATATTGAGTTACTATGGTATTGGGAGATTGTAATATTAGGTTATTTGAATGTTGGTTATCGTACTGGGCTACTATGGTACTGGGTTACTGGTTCTGGGTTATTATTATACTGAGTTACCATGGTATTGGGTTATTATATTATTGAGTTATGATAACATTAGGCTAAGGTTTTCCTGATTGTGATCTTGGGTTACTATGGTGCTGGGTTACTATGGTGCTGGGCTATTATAATATTGCGTTATTATGGTATCGCGTTACTATGGTTGTCAGTTACTATGATATTGGGTTATGATAACATTAGGCTATGGTAATACTGAATATTGTGATATTGGGTTACTCTAGTCCCAGGATGTTATGATACTGGATTGTTATGGTACTGGGTTACTATAGTCCCGGGTAAATATGGTACTGGATTGTTATGGTACTGGGCTATTATGATACTGATTACTTTTACATTGATTACTTTGATATTGGTTATTTTGATGGTCATTTGAGACTTTGGTATTGGGTGTTTTGGTATTGGGTGTTTTGGTATTGGATGCTTTGGTGTTGGATGTTTTGGTATTGGAGATGTTGGTATTGGAGATGTTGGTATTGGAGATGTTGGTATTGGAGATGTTGGTATGGGAGATGTTGGTATGGGAGATGTTGGTATTGGAGATGTTGGTATTGGGTTCATACGGTACTGCGTTATTATGTTTTTGGGAGATTTTGATCTTGGGTTATTGAAGTACTGGGTCATCATAGCCCCGGGTTGTTATGGTACTGGATTGTTATGGTACTGGGGTACTATAATCCCGAGATGTTATGGTACTGGTTTGTTACGGTACTTGGTTATTATGATATTGATTACTTTGAGATTGGTTAATTTGGTATGGTCATTTAAGATTTTATTGGATGCTTTGGTATTGGATATTTTGATATTGGATGTTTTGGTATTGGATACTTTGGTATGGAAGATTTTGGTATTGGATCGTTTGATATTGGAGATCTTGATATTAGATATTTTGATATTGGAGATCTTAATATTAGATATTTTGATATTGGAGATCTTAATATTAGATATTTTGAACTTGGATTGTTTGATTTTGAACTGTTATGATATTGGTTTGTTATGATATTGGGAGGTTGTGATATTAGATTACTATGGTATTGGGTTAATATGGTACTGGGTTACCATGGTGCTGGGTTATATTGATATTGGGCTACTATGGTTTTGGGAGATTGTAATATAAGGTTATCTTGATATTTGTTATCATTGTACTGGATTACAATGGTGCTGGGCTACTGATACTCGGATGTTATGGTACTGGGTTGTTATGGCACTGGGCTGTTATGGCACTGGCTTATTATGGTACTGGGTTACCATGATATTGATTATTTTCATATTGGTTATTTCTATTTTGGCCTCTTATGGTACTGGGTTCTTATGGAGCTAGGTTAATTTGATATTGGTTTTTTTTGAAATTGGGCTGTTATGGTATTGTTTGTTTGTATATTGAGTTATTACGGTACGGGGTCATTTTGGTATCGGGTTACTATGATGTTAGGTCACTATTATATTAGGTTATTATAGAATTGGGCTACTATGGTGCTGGGAGATAATGGTATTGGGTTATGATAACATTAGGCTACGGTATTACTTATTATTGTGATGTTGGGTTACCATGGTGCTAATTATGGTACTGAGCTTTTGTGGTACTGGGTTATTATTGCACTGGGTTAGGTACTGGGTTGAAAATGTTGGGTTACTATGGTTTTGGATTGTTATTATGGTATTACGTTACCATGGTATTGGGTGACTATGGTATTGGGTTACTATGGTACTTACTAGTATGATACTAACGTATTGGCTTATTATTATATTGAGCTATTTTGACGTCATGTTATTTCTATATTAGGTTTTCGGGTTCGTGATATTGGGTCATTGTGATAATGGAAACACTGCTATTCTTTTGAATCTGCTGCTATCTGATTCTGGAATCTTCGTACTCTTCTACTTTTAAGGACGCTTTTGGTCGATGGCCCTTTTACGGCATGCTGTGGTCTTTCGCCTGTCTTGTTTGGTCGACTACAGGAGCATGTTGAGGATGGAATTCAGAACGTTCTGCTATCGAAAAAGTGAGGGAGCTGCTTGGAATTAGTCTTCTGTGGGCTCATATCCTCAAAGGTAATGACTGTACTGTATCACGCCACGTGAAAGTAATAGAATATGTCTTCGGTGCTCGAATGATCAATGTTCTTGATTCTGAAGATAGTATTTCCAGCTGCAAAATCCAACATCTGGAATCACCTGCTTGGAAATCTCCTCATCTCCCAGCAGCCTTCCGTATCTCCAGATCAAACAGAGTCTAGCCACCCGCAAATCTTGAAATTCAATTACTCTCGCTGTCTGTGGACATGCAGATGTCTTTTGGCCACTTTCCATAAGGCCTACAAATGAGTCCACCAAGTAGATGGGACATTTTGTCTTCATTCCCCATTTGAGCTCTCGATATGAATGCAGTGGAGCTGTATTTCAATACTATCCCGAGACGTTCTAACGTAATAATGCATTTATAGATGTTGAAGAGTGCGATCAATCTCACCATTTTATCATTTGACATTTTGTTCCCTCAATGGTCCTTGGTAGACACCCTGCAAGCATATGATCTCCAAGCCGAAATGGACCCCAAGCCTTCTACTCGATAACACCTGAATCTATAAAGCTAGAGTGGTATTCATCATCGGTCCAAACCTGGCTCAAGTCGTCTTGTGAGAAAATTGCAGGGTACTTCCAGCAACATATACTGCTGTGCGCCCAATACCAACAATTCTGCAACTGCATGTTTGTCCCTCTTCTATGGATACAAACACCAGAGTTTCATGATAAAGCATATTCTTCTTTCCTTCTTATATACATTCCGTGGAAGGCATTTACATCTAGTCACTCTTTTGCACAGCGGTTAATAGCCACACTGCTGTATTGCACCCCGGGTTCACCGCACATTCTTCAACTCCTGGCTCCATTGAGAAATTTGTCTGGAGTTCCGGATCTCAAATTGAACCGCTTTTTGATCGACTGTCTTCGGTCTCTGCTTGCTGGGCAGGTGTTCCCAAAATATATGGAACAGATACTAGTCCCAACCTCTATGCTAGTTTTGTTGCCGCCAAAAAGCCGCAATTCTTGAAAGCACTAATGGACCTCTTGCAAACCGCATATTAAAAAAGGCAAAGCTACTTATAAGATATGTCCTTTACACATGTTGTGTTCCGTCGTGATCGTGTCTTTATTGGAACGAAAGACCGCCTATGCAGACTCTCGTGGATATGGGGTTCGGTACGTATCTCCTGTGAATTAATTGTTTCTCAATGCTGTATGTCTAAGTCCTGTTATCGCAATAATGGCTCAAAACAATTTTCATTTTATAAAACTGCAAGATCTTGCAAAACCGAAGCTTTAATATATATTTGGCAAAAAATGGCATTTCGCAGCTGGAACCTGCGCATTTTCATTTATCATCCTCAGTTTCACCAAAAAACAAAATATTAATCGACATCCAAAAAAACAGGAAGCGACAAAAATCGTTCTCGGCCCAAATAAATTGTTACATACAAGCGGCACCAACCGCCCAGCCAAAAAAAGAAAGCTGCGGTATGCTTTCCTCTTAGTACGGGAAATCATTGCCAGGTCCTGACATTCTTGTGTTGGGCCGCACCTCTCCTAGACGGAAGCACGTGACACTCACACCTCACCAATACACACGAGAAATCCGAAAAAGCTACTTATTTCAGGCGCTCTGCTCCTTGTCAGCAAGCATGAGACTCAGAAGCACAGCAAAAGCCACACCCAGCACGGGGGCCTCGGTCGGCAGCACGGATCCCGATGAGACAGGTGGCATCCCAAAACGGGAAAAAGACAACACTCGGAGGTCGTGCGCATACCGCCTGGAGCCCGCACAGAAAACAAACATGGCCCAAACCAGCCCATTACCCTTCTGGTCCCTGTTATCTCGCTACCACTCCCTTCTTAAAACACCAAAATGAGAGAAATCGTACGTTGCTCCCCCCAAAAAACAAACTCCATGGAATTCCCCGGGACCGGCTGTCCATTTCTGCCTTTTTTCCGTTTTTCTAGCTCCTTTAGTTCATGATCTGAGACGCGAATACGACACGCTCCACACGATGAAACACCAATTTTTAAAATCTTGGACTTTCACACCTCAGCACAAACACGTGTCCACGATCGACCTTTGATATGTCCAAGCCATTGCCATTTTTTGGGGAGAGAGAAATCAGGGATTTAATGTTTGCTTGTGGCGGAGGTTCTGAAACTAGCCGCCGGCGCCCCCCTTGAAACACCAACATGTGAAAGACTAGTATTTGCACGTCATAAAGGAATACGCCCCATGTCACCCCAGAACTTTGTAACGCAGCTCTCAAGCCTATATCTGCATTTCGAATCACGGTCCCCTAGATCATCCCGTCATGAGCACGTCACGTGACCCCCCACATCAAGATCCCACAGCCAGGTCCCGAATCCACAGCCAGGTCCCGAACCTCTTATCAAGCCCATACTAACATGCTCTAGATTCACTTGTCCACTGGTCAATGTGGTAACCAAATAGTATGTTCACATTTTACATCCCGAACCATAAATCCATAAGTCCATTACTAACAACTGTAGGGTGCTGCCTTCTGGGAAACCATCTGCGGCGAGCATGGCTTGGATAACAACGGAAACTACCACGGAGACGAAGGCATCCAGAAAGCCAAATTGGACGTCTACTTCAACGAGGCGTCTTCTGGTAAGTACGTGCCTCGCGCTGTGCTCGTGGACTTGGAACCCGGCACGATTGATGCCGTGAAAGCCGGCCCCATTGGCAACTTGTTCAGACCAGACAACTATATTTTCGGCCAGTCGTCCGCTGGTAACGTGTGGGCAAAGGGCCACTACACCGAGGGAGCCGAGTTGGTCGACTCGGTCATGGACGTTGTGAGAAGGGAGGCCGAAGGGTGTGACTCTTTGCAAGGTTTTCAGATTACTCACTCCTTGGGTGGTGGTACAGGTTCCGGTATGGGAACCTTGTTGCTTTCGCGTATTAGAGAGGAATTCCCCGACAGAATGATGGCCACGTTCTCTGTGGTGCCTTCGCCAAAAGTGTCGGATACGGTCATCGAGCCATACAACGCGACATTGTCCGTCCACCAGTTGGTGGAGAACTCCGACGAAACGTTCTGTATTGACAATGAGGCCTTGTACAATATCTGCCAGAAGACTTTGAAGTTGCCGCAACCGGGGTATCCCCAGTTGAACAGCTTGGTCTCTTCCGTGATGTCTGGTGTCACGACTTCCTTGCGTTATCCCGGCCAATTGAACTCGGACTTGAGAAAGTTGGCTGTCAACTTGGTGCCTTTCCCAAGATTGCATTTCTTCATGGTTGGATACGCCCCTTTGACCTCTATTGGCTCCAAGTCGTTCAGATCGTTGACCGTGCCTGAATTGACTCAGCAAATGTTCGATGCCAAAAATATGATGGCTGCTTCCGACCCCAGAAATGGTCGTTACTTGACTGTGGCAGCCTTTTTCAGGGGTAATGTGTCAATGAAGGAAGTTGACGATGAGATGCACAAGGTGCAGACTAGAAACGCAGACTATTTCGTCGAGTGGATTCCCAACAACGTACAGACGGCTGTTTGCTCGGTCCCCCCTAGAGACTTAGACATGTCTGCCACATTTATTGGTAACTCCACTTCCATTCAAGAGTTGTTCAAGAGAGTGGGCGACCAGTTCAGCGCCATGTTCAGAAGAAAGGCTTTCTTGCACTGGTACACTTCCGAAGGTATGGATGAGATGGAGTTCACCGAGGCTGAGTCCAACATGAATGACTTGGTCAGTGAGTATCAACAATACCAGGAGGCAAGCGTTGAAGAAGATGAGGACTTGGATTACGGCGCAGAAGAAGTGCCATTGGCTGACAACTTGGAGTAAACAATTAGACTGCTCCTTGATTCATGAATAAAATATAATACCCCTTCGCGTCAACTCAACCATTCGTAATCCTGGACTCTCCCTGCCTCGCAGTCCGGTTTTTTCCTACACCATGAAGTTGAATGGCCACCCAGTAGCAACTTCACACAATATTCTTAGATTGTTTGAATTGATATATGTTTGTACAATATGCAAAATGCAACCTGCAAATCGGGACTTTGATCGTTAGAGTCCAACATTGATCAATGATTGACTATCGTACCGAGAATGGAAGAAATGCTACAAAGGTCACTGAGCCCGACTGATGCACATCATCTCCTAAATACTCAGAGCAAATTACCTCAGATGATTTAGTTACCTCTCAAGAAGTTCTTGACAAAGTCGTTCTTGTCAACAGCACCGTAGACTTCTTGGTCCTCGAAGTATCTCAACACGTGACACTGTTGTTTCCAGAAGTTGATTAATTCTTGGAATTCCATCTGGCCCTTGGCGTAAAGAATGTTGGTGACGTCCAAGTCCTTGACGTACCTTTGTCTTTCAAACTCCTGTCTTATTTTGGTTTTAACGTTCGACACGGGCATGTCCAACTCGTACAAGTTGGAGAACTCCTTGGCGTTTCTGATGTACCTGCGGTACATGTGAAGAACTCTTAATCTCATGTCTGAGTGTGTGAGGGACCGGCGAGTGGTCTCGGCAAACTCCGTGGCGAGCGTCATGGTTTTATTGCGTTTGTGTGTACCTTGAAGGGGAGAGTTTTCAACCGGCTGGTTTCGAGGCTCACCTGACAAAATGAGGCAGTTTGGTTGGCCAAAGTGAGGGCGTGCGCGCACCATAAAATAGACCAGATCGCTGTGCCGCTACGCAGATGCAACACACGCGCGCACTCTGGCTAGTAAACTGCCCAGAGGCTCCAAGAGCTTGATGAAGCGGCAGAGCTCGAAGCACTCGTCCCACTTGTCGTCCTTTTTCAACAAAGCGACGATTTGCAAAATAGTGACCTGCTCCGTTTCACCGAGCAACTGTTCGTTGTCGGAGCTCGAGTCCTCGGGCGAGCTTGCACGCTCGTGCTCTTTCTTGAAATTGAGGTAGATGTTTAGGTAGTTGTAGCAGAGATCGACATTTTGCGAGCGAATCAACTTGGCCATGAACTGCATTGGAGTGAGTTCCAAGATGCGGAAGAACTTGTCCCAGAAGTGCACCTCGATCTTGCGTAGGAAACTGACGTATATGCTGTCCGCAGCCTTATGGGCATTGATCACGCCGCACACCTTGTCAAAAGAGCCCTCATCGTCGATGTAATCCAACTGCTCAAAGAGCAAGAGCTCGAGGCAGTGAGTGTAGTTGTTGAAGCCGGAGTACTTCTCATTGATTTGGGGAATGGTGAGGTCCGAGGAGAGCAAGTCGCGGAGAACGAGCTTGTTCAAGATCAGCAAGCGGGCGGGCCGGTGCTTGATGATGAGGTTCTCGTTTTTCCAAAGCACCAGGGACTCGAAGCCCGAAATGGCGATGGTGCCGTCGGACAGCAGCACCAGGACCGGGGTGAACGCCGGCGCCTGCGTCTCGATGGGCCCCAACAGCTGGGCCACGTCGCTCCTTTCGGCGCCCTCGAACTCGTGGGGCCGGTCCAAGAGCTGGCGCAAGTCATAGAGGAGCACGCTGTCGCCTTTGTAGAGCGCGAGATAGTGGTGGCGCGAGTTGCCGGCGAAGAGCACCGGGCACACCTGGAGTCTATCGACCGCGCAGTTCACCCTGACCAAGTCATACATGTGGCTTGGCAGGGCATCCAGCGACGCGCCCGGGGCGAGGGCCTGGTTTTTCAAGAGGAAGCAGTCGCCGTTGCGCAACAAGAAGAAGAAGTGCGTGTTGTCGACGGAGAGCATATCCGCCAAATCACTGATGTGGAGCTTGTGGCGGATGCTGGACAAGTGGATGGTGCGGCGCACGCGGATGGAGATCCTGGGGCCCGCCGCACGTGCCAGGCCCACGGCGGCCATGTCGAAATCCACGAGGATGAGCTTGAAGTCATGCGTGGCCAAGACCAAGGTGCGAAGCTGGCGGTGCCCGGCCACCACCATGCGGAGCACCCTGTTTTTGAACGTGTGGCGCCACAAGAGGAGGTCGCTGTCGAAGCGGAACGGCTGGCCGCCCGCGGCGTTGCGCGAGGGCGGGGTGTTCAAGAGAAGGAGCTCGTCGACCCGCAGCGAGTCGTGCGCGACGCGGCTGGCCACAAGCAAGTAGCCGTCGATCCAGATGTGGTCCACGACGTTGAGCGGCGCCACGAGGTGGTTGTAGAACTGGAACCAGTAGACTTGGCGGCAGTCCAGCCCCAAGTGCGTGGGCGTGGAGATGGCGAGCAGGGCGCCGTGGGCGAGCGACATTTGCGCGTACCGGTTGACGCGGGCAGTGAACACGGGCGGGGCGTCGTCTGGCGCGGCGGGCCACTGGAGGTCTTCGAGGTAGCGCTGGGCGAACGGCGGCACGGGCACGCGGACGAACAGGCCGGGGCTGCCGGGTTGGAGCCGGCTGAGGTACGTGGTGTCCTCGAAGAGGCCGTTTGCACGGCGCACAAGGTCGATCTTGTAGAGCGTATGACCGGGAGCGTCGACCACGTACAAGGCGCGGCCGTTGAGGGCCACGGCACAGAGGGCGGCGCGACAGAACGCGGCACGGCCCAAGCTGGTGGGCGAAAGGGGAGAGGGCGATGCTTCCGAAGGGACGCCAGATGATTGAGCAGATTCAGAGGGGGCATCAGATGGTCCAGCCGATTCAGAGGGGACAACAGATGGTCCAGCCGATCCAGAGGGGACACCAGAAGGGGCTCCAGCCGACCCAAAGGGCACCCCCGGAGAGGCCCCATCGGGCCCAGGGAAAACGCCGGGCGGCACGCCCATGTCCGCCGCGAGCTGCGCCGAGTCAAAGAGCACGGCGCCGAAGCGGGCGTGGAGCGTCCAGCGACCGCGCGCCACGCAGTGGAAGAAGCCGCCGCACGGCAGCCAGGCGAGCGCAAGCGGCCCGTCCGGCGCTGCCGCCACTTGGGCCACGAGGCGCATGCCCACGCGGCCGTCCGCGGGCCCGAGCACATACACGCCGAGCCCGCGCGGCGTGTCCACGAGCACCACGGCGCCGCAAGGGCTGGGCTCCAAGCTGCGCGGCGGCGCGTCGAGCCGCAAGAGCGGCGTGTGCTTCACCGAGCTGCCGCCGCTGTCGGCGTCGTCGCTGCCATCGTCGTCGGCGTCCGTCTCGAGGAGCGCCACCTCCAGCGCTTTGTCCACGTGCAAGACACAGCCGCGGCCCGCGGCCCGCGCCACCAACACGGTGCCGCGGTACCAGGCGTGGTCCCGGAGCCGCACCACGCGGCTGGCGCCCGTGCGCACGTCCACGAACAGAAGCACCCCCCCGGCGGAGCACACGGCCAAGCCGCGCGGCGCGGCGCGGCCCCAGAACGCGAGCACCGGCGCCGGGAAACGGAGGATCTGGACAAGCGCCGCCCGGGCGAGCGGCACGTGCGAGCCGCGTTGCGCGTCATCCGCCGCGCCGTGCGCAAAGTGCTCCGTGCTGGCCATGCCCGAGCCGCCCGCGGCGCCCTGGACCCACAGACGCGTGGCCGCGCGGAGCATGGCGCCGAGCGTGGGGGACGCGCCGCCGGCAGCGAGCGGGAGCGCGTTCTGGAGCACGCGGGCCGGTGCGGCCGCGGCCACCACCTCGTAGAGCGCCTTGCCGCGGGCCACGGCCACGCGGAACACAAGCACGTGGTGCCGGCGCGTGAGCACGTGCACGTGCACGGCCACGGCGGCGGGGTCTTCGCCGGCAGAGGCGCCGCTGCCGGCGGCACAGGCCTGCGCGGCCACGGCGGGCCCGTGGGAGGCCACACACTGCGCGGGGCGCGTGTGGAGCGCGAGGGGAAGGAGCGTCGGGCCGTCGTAGATGGCCATGGCCGACGCCGAGACGAGCGCCACGGCCCGCGTGTGGGGGAGCGGCACGAGCGGCACGAGCGGCGGCGCGAGTGCGAGCGGCACGGTGGCCGATGGCGGCGACGCGACCCAGGCCATGATCAGGGGCGAGGCGGGAGTTTTGGGGGGAGGAAGAGAGAGGTTGGAGGGGGCCGGGGCGGGAGTTGCGTGTTCAGGGCGCGTGCGTGTGTGCAGGCGCGCAGGCCGGGGTGGTGGCAGTCGGGATCATTGGGAGTGATGGGGAGGGGTGGGGGAGGATAGGAGTGGGTATTTGAAGTAATTGTTGGTCGTGGGTATTTGAGTGGGTATTAGTGGGAGTGTTGGTGGGAGTATAGGTGGCGGGAATTTGTAGTGATTATTTGTAGTGAGTATTGGTGGGAGTATTGGTGGGAGTATTGGTGGGAGTATTGGTGGGAGTATTGGTGGGAGTATTGATATTGGGTAGTGATTATTCTGGTAGTGTTCTGAGAGGGTATTTGTAGTGAGTAATTGTAGTGAGTAATTGTAGTGAGTATTTGTAGTGAGTATTTGTAGTGAGTGGTGAGTATTGGTGGTGAGCATTTTTTGTCATTAATTGTAGTGAGTATTTGAGTGGGTATTTGTAGTAAATATTGACAGTGATTATTTGT
>NW_017387734.1:1555368-1580832 GCF_001664035.1 Metschnikowia bicuspidata var. bicuspidata NRRL YB-4993 | reverse complement strand
TTGGTAATTATTTGTAGTGAGTATTGGTGGTAAGTATTGGTGGTGGGATTTGTAGTGGGTGATTTTGGTAATTATTTGTAGTGAGTATTGGTGGTAAGTATTGGTGGTGGGATTTGTAGTGGGTGATTTTGGTAATTATTTGTAGTGAGTATTGGTGGTAAGTATTGGTGGTGGGATTTGTAGTGGGTGTTTGTAGTAGTTATTGAGAGTGAGTATTGGTGGTGGGTATTGGGGAATTGATATTGGGTAGTGATTACTCTGGTAGTGTTCTTAGAGGGTAGTTGTAGTGAGTATTGGTGATGGGTATTAGTGGTGAGTATTTGTAGTGTCGTTTGTAGTGGGTATTTAAAGTGGGAATTTTTAGTGAGTATTTGTGGGCGTATTTGTAGTGTTTGTAGTAAGTATTAGTAGTAAATATTAGTAGTGATTATTGGTAGTGATTATTGGTAGTGGTGGTGGGTGTTTGTGGTCAGTATTTGTGTTGAGTATTTGTGGTCAGTATTTGTGGTCAGTATTTGTGGGGTTTGTCTGTAGTGAGGATTGGTGGGAGTATTTATAGCGAGTATTCATGGGAGTGTTGGTTGTAATTATTGGTGGGAGTGCTGGTTGTAATTATTAGTGGGGGTGTTGGCTGTAATTATTGGTGGGGGTGTTGGCTGTAATTATTGGTGGGGGTGTTAGTGGTACTTATTGGTATATCGGTGGTAAGTATTGGTGGGAGTATTTGTGGGAGTTTTGGCAGTGAGTATTTATGGAGTATTGGTACTGATTATTTGTGATTATTTGTAGTAAATGGTGTTAGCAGTGAGTATTAGTAATGCTATGGGTATTAGTAATGCTAGGGGTATTAGTAATGCTAGGGGTATTAGTAATGCTAGGGGTGTTAGTGGTGGTGGGCAGTGATTGTGGAATGTAGGATCTGTGAGTATTATCTGTGAGTATTGGCAGAAGTGATCTGATCTTTGAAAAAAGTGGAATGTCAGTAAAAGTGGAGTGGTGAGTGCTCGAAGAAAGCATAAGGAGTGAGTATGGTGGTGTTGGCGCGTGTTGGCGGAAGTTGGCGGTAGTATTCGGTGTGAGTATTGGGATTATTTGTAATGAGGATTGGTAGTGAGTCTTTCTGGGAGTATTTGTAGTGAGTGTTGGTAGTGAGTGTTGGTAGTGAGCATTGGTGGGATTATTTCTAGTGAGGATTGGAGGGGGGCTGACGGTAGGATCGGTGTGCTGGCGGTATAGGCGGTATTGGCGGATTTTTAATGAGTGCTGTTAAGAGGTATTGGTAGGGCAGTGGTATCAGCTTGACACTGATGGTTCCTGTAAGCGCATATATGACTATACTTCTATTATTGTGAGTTCCGCCAGGTATCATTTTGAACAACGCATAGAATATTCTCCCGAGGCTCAGGGGTTCCCATCATCTATCCTCCAGATAAAGTATATAAAGGTGGGCTCGAACACCAGTAGAGTACTGGAGAAACCAGTGATCACATAGTAATACTAGCCCCTATGTCCCGTGAGGTCCCTAACAGCAGTAGTTGTCGATAGTAGAATCTGTGGTCTTACCGATGACTATGGGCAGGAGTCGAATGATTATAGTGTTGAGAAAAGTGGAATTTAGAAGTACTTAGTGGTGAGTGCTCGAAGTGATGGCATTTGGTGAAGTGTTGTATCAATAATACGCAAAATGTTCCACGGTGAGCTGCAATACTTGGTAAGAAAAGCTTGCCGCTTTATTCGAGTTAGGCACTTGATTGGAATGAAGACCACCGTCGCTCTTGTATTCAGATTAGAGTATAATCAACTATTTCACTCTAGAGAAAACCTGTTGCGTCGGTTAATGTTTCTGTTGCCCATTATATTAGAATGCCTGATACTAGACACGTGAGGCTCCCTGAAGACGATTTCATGCAGATCGGAGAACCTTTGAATATATTGGCCTGAGTGGTTCAAAGTGGTAAAAACAGGCTCGCCACCTTCAGGAGTCGGAATGCTCACATTGTTAATTTCATCTCCTAGTGTGTTGAGAGTTAGATCTCCACTTTTTGGTGTGTGGCTGATATCAATTCTTTTCGATGTGCCGCGTTTCAAAGCCGCTCAAAAGTATGCATCAACATTTGATTCATACTTTTTTAATAATTATAACATGACAGTATGATAGATGAAAGCTTTCCACTACTTATCAGCTAATTTTTGAGTCTTAGTAGTCTATGTAAAAGGATGACCCGTCCGTTTTTCTGATTTCAGTTGGATTGCATTTCAACAAGATGATTTCCTTTTAGAACTCTAGTTATTTGTAAAAGAAAAAATATGGACTAAGGCTGGATTTGCTTTTAGCACAATTTTGGGACCAAAAAGGGCTATTCTTGATCAAAAAATCGCGCATGGTGTAAAACTAGACTCTTCAGTGGTAGTTGACTACTTCACCATCTCGACCCTCATACCATTGAAAAACACGCTGTTTTCAAGTTCTATATGTTCAGCATGTAATTAGAATAGCTTTAATTTGAATACCATCATTTAGGAACGCTCAATATAAAGAATCTTAGAACAATGTTATCTTCTTATTTGTTCGGTGTTACTAAAAGGTTGAGCTTGTCGATTCCATGTTTTAATTCCTTTGAATATGATAGGTGTCAATAAAAACGATACCACCATCGTACCTCTACTAGTCTGAAAAGCTGTTACCGCCTTGAACAAGAGAATTGACTAATGTTTTTGACCACTTAAAGACCTCTACATGTGCCTCCTCATAAAAAATTTATTTGCAACATTCCTGAGTACTGGGCCTCAAAGTGGAAAGAGCATCGTTTTGAATAGTAACTCGAACGCAGGTTTCCAAAATGGTATTCCCAGACCATAATTATATAAGTTATAAATTTCTTCTTCTTGAACATTGAAATAGATTTTCACTGAAAAATCTATGAATTCAGACTAGGCGTGTAAGACCATGTGCTAAGCTAGTTGGCTTACAATGATTATCCACCCTCGTAGACTACAGAAATATGATAAGTATGATATTTGAGCTCACTGGCATTATCACATTCTAAAGTGATGAACCTTCACAAATGGTTGACACACACAATGGTATAAGTGTCTAATTATCTAAGTCTCGTAACAAATCTACGAAAGACGTCTTGAGAAGTGAGCGAAGCCTATTCACCGAAGTCTGGAACTTGTTCATCTTGGAGTCAGGGCTGTAGAATCAAGAAAAGAAGTCTGGGTTTTCTCTCGTCACAGGATAATGCACCATGATACATGATTTATATATAATATATGCGGAAAGTCAAGGGTTGAAAAGGATGTGAGGAGCCCCGAACTTTTTCGTTTGCTTCAAGGGTTTCACAGGCTATTTGCAATGTGTTCTGTTCTTTTAGACTTGTCATGAATCTGTATCCTAGCCCAGGGAATATCAAACTTCAGGACCCTTAATCTTTCCGGGACAAAGCACAGGGAAATAAAAACCAACACCATAGAGCTGCCTCACAAATGTCGTAATTAAAACGAGAGATTTACTATCATCGTAGCTTGATTAACGAGCCGACATGGAAACTTCATACACGCTAACATGCAACAAACAGCAGAGCTACTCTGCATGCTGATTTCAGTGATCTCCTGAATACTCGAATGATACGAGTCGGTGAAAGGGGTCGAACTCAGAAGAGGAGAAAAATCAAAAAGGTATTTAGTACAACACATGTGGTTTTAGCTCAATTTGCCAATAAATCCATGTAGTTCACCTGCGCCATGGAATATATTACTTCATGATTCGTAGAGCTACAGTGATCCGTACGTTTGGGAAGCTTCATCCGGGAAACTCATTGCAAATAATGGTTCTGTCTTTATTATGGAGCTATTGATATCAGTGAGAACAGCTAGAAGTCGACATATGGTGCCAGAAAGTTGGCACAGTATTTCGAGCTAAGATCGAGAGGGACGGTAATCAAGACAACCAGGAAAAGACTGATAATACAAATACATAGAGAACTAAAGGGCCATGCTTTGACGTGTGTTTCAGAGAACCGTATAGTAACAAACGCGTCTCGATGTGATCATTGGTAGCCAAACGCCAGAATCAAGCCAGGGCATTTAGGCCATCATGAGACGTAGGGACGGTGGAGGCAATTGGGTACCTAGTCTCTGGATTCGTCACAGTGCCCATGTCGGACTGGGATGCAATATCTGCTTATCATGATGAGAAGAAGTTCATCCCCATAGTATGCCTCTAAATACCAAAACAGATGGAAGATCAGTCGCAAATTTCTTGTCATGACCGTTCCTGCAACATATGATCTATGGTGATGATTGAAGCTTTGGAACATATACATGCGACAGGTGGCCCAAGAAGATATGGAAAGCTTCGAGAAGCCACATTGGGATTTGCAGTGGATTGCAGTGGATATCATCTAGTATCACGGGCTTCGTTGAAAACCTCCCCCGGCTCTCTACTCGGACCATCGGCCGCTACACCATGCTTGGATACGTGCTTTTATTTGTACATTAGATAAAATAGGAGGTGCAAAGGTGAGAAAAAAAGACAAGTAGCTTTCCACAGAGAACTTCCACCAATTTTAACGGTAAGACTTTTGGAATCTGGCTCTGGCACCACGACCACCGAACTTCTTTGGCTCCATTCTTCTGGAGTCGGCAACCAACAAGGTCTTGTCGTAAGAGGCAAAGATCTTCTTGAGCTCGTTCTTGGAGGCCTCGTCGACGTATTTCTGGTGGTAGGCAACCAAACCCTTGGCAATGGCCTGTCTGATGGCGTAGACCTGGGACACGTGACCACCGCCGGTGACCTTAACTCTGATGTCGATGTTGGCGAACTTGTCCAAGCCGGCCAAGGTCAATGGCTCGTAGACCTTGAAACGCAAGATCTCAGGCTGGACCAAGGTGATTGGCATACCGTTGACCTTGATCAAGCCCTTGCCGGACTTGACGTGGGCGACGGCAGTGGCGGTCTTCTTCTTACCGAAAGTCTGGATGTTAGTAGGGAGCGGATTTTCAGGGGCGGCGGGTAATGTGGCATGTTTTTTTAATATCTTTTGGTCCTGACTATGGGGATGCACTGAGCCCGGAAGAGGCAGCAAAAGGCACCAAGAAAAGAATCACAAGAGAACCAAAAAAGGCATCTGAAACGACACTGAGAAGTCCGCAAAAAGCACGCGTCAATCAAGAGCACGACAAAAGCACACCGAAACGGATGGTCCCCAGAATCTTAGGGAGGCTCCAGATTTGGCGGCTTCTTTTGGCCCGGACACTGGATCACGTGGCGGTGGGCTCAAACACCCGTAAAACCGGGCTGAAACACGGCCCGCAAGCCTGCCAACACAAACGCCCGCACGTGCACGGCTAGCTACATACCTGGACAGATGGAGTGGACATCTTGGTGGAGAAAATAGGTATATGGTGAGGTTCCAAATCAGATGGAGGAAAAGATTTTTTTCGCTGGAGCCGGAGCGTGGCTGCGCGCGCGGTGGAGGGAGCAGGGACCTGCACACAACGGCGGGCCGGGTCGCTGGCGGCGGGCGCCAGGCAGCATGTCCTGGTCACGTGACGCGCCGCGGCGCGGCGTGCAGTGCGCGTGCTGAGATGTGCGGGCTGCGTGCGCGCGTACGCCGGCGGGCACGTGCACGCGTGACGGCGTTCCGCGGCCGCCAGGCCCGTGCACCAGGGCATGCTGCCTGTCACGTGACGCGGCCTCTGCGGTGCGCCCGGCGCCTGTGTGCGCGCACGCCGAAAAAAGCACGAGAAAAAAACCGCTCCATCTTTTTCTCTTTCTCCATCTCAGCAAACCTAGGACAACATGGCCATCTCAAAAAACCAACCCTTGTTGAAGAACCACTTCAGAAAGCACTGGCAGGAGCGCGTCAGAGTGCACTTCGACCAGGCCGGCAAGAAGAACTCCAGAAGACAGGCTAGATTGCAAAAGGCCGCCAAGGTCGCGCCAGCCCCTGTCGATGCTTTGAGACCCATCGTCAGATGCCCAACCATCAAGTACAACAGAAAGGTTAGAGCCGGAAGAGGCTTCACTTTGGCTGAGATCAAGGCTGCCGGCTTGACTGCCAAATACGCCAGATCCGTCGGCATTGCCGTGGACCACAGAAGACAGAACAAGTCTCAGGAGAACTTCGATGCCAACGTGGCCAGATTGAACGAGTACAAGTCCAAGTTGGTCATTTTCGACAAGAAGTCCAAGGCCGAGGGCGAGCAGATCTCCACCGCTGCCGCTTTCCCTATCAAGCAGGCCTCCACCGAGACCACCACTGCCGCCGTCGAGGTGCCAGCGCAGTCTGCCTACACCACCTTGAGAGTGGCCAGAAACGAGAAGAAGTACTGGGGTATCAGAGAGAAGAGAGCCAGAGAGAAGGCCGAGGCCGAGGCCGAGAAGAAGAAGAAGTAAGCGGCTGGACTTTGTCGATGTATATTTCATACTTTGGTTTAATAACACTGAACAGGTTACCGACGACGTAGGCGGGCGTTTCTGGGCACACCGGCTGTAGCTGAGGTTGGTGGCTCCGGGTGGACTGCATCTCTGTCAGAAGTGGCTGGTTTTGGGCCGCTCGCTGTTGATTGCAGCAATGAGATCTTTAACGTGTATGTGTTTCCCGAAAGCCAGTGTTCATGGTTCGTAGTCTCGGGTGTGTATGTTGGACAACAAAAGTATGTGTATGTTGGAGATCAAATGTTCCTAGAGATCAAATGTTCGTGGAGATCAAATGTTCGTAGAGGTCAAACGTTCGTAGAGATCAAATGTTCGTAGAGGTCAAACGTTCGTAGAGTTCAAATAATCGTAGAGATCAAATGTTCCTAGAGATCAAATGTTCGTAGCGATCAAATGTTCATATAGATCTAATTTCGTAGGGTTCAAATAATCGTAGAGATCAAATATTCGTAGAGATCAAATGTCCGTAGAAATCAAGTGTTCATAAAGACAAAATGTCCATTGAGATCAAATGTTCGTACATATCAAATGTTCGCAGAGATCAAATGTCCAAAAAACCAAATTTATGTGTATTTCAATTATTCGATGTTCATGGTTCTTCTTTATCCTGATATCAAATGTTTGCGTATGCTGTTTATTGTGTATGTTGGATATTAATGTCCATTGATCTTCATAGTTCTAAATACCCAATGTGTGTGTCTGTCAATTATCAAATGTCCATCATACAAACGTCCATGGTTCTCAGTATCAAATATAGGTGCTTTCAAACATTAAATGTGTGAGTTGAATGTGTGGAACGAATGTTCGTGGATAGATTGTATATGTATGTCAACTATCAAATGTCCATGGTTCTCAATATCAGAAGTATGAATCTGTCAAATGTCAGATGCACGCGGATCTAACGTGTGCCTCAAATACCTAGTATCCGTGAATCATCTGTATGTGTCCCATATATCAAACATCCGTGGGTTCATAGCAAATAACCATGCTTCTCAACACCTGATTCGGTCTTCGTATGGACAGGATGGATCAACAATGGCTGCGAAATACGAAGTAGACACTGAACTCGGCGTGGTTCACATCAACATGGCCAGGCAAAAAGCAAGAATTGGTGACAAATTTCTGAGCTCTTTCCCACAGCACCATTGGTGAAAGCACAACGAAATAAAGCCTGAATCTTAATATTGGTATTGTTCTAAGCGTGGATTCGCACCACCAATTTCCGCGGCGGTTAGAAAATTGGAGCCACTTTTCTCAAACCAATATCACATCGACACTTTCAAAGGGCACTACAAAATCTACAACCGAAAGCCACAAGGGCCGAAAGGACTACGAAGTCACAGAATACCAAGATTCCTCCGCAGATCAACTTCCCGTTTTCTCGACTGCCATCGGGAATCTTTGTCACGTGAACGGGCAAGGCCATACCTTCATTTCTGGGCCCAGATGATTTCTGGCCACTGGAAAGTGGCGTGAAGGTGTTGTTGAATTGAAGGCATAAAAAGTCGACTCAGGACAGCCGATTAAGACAGCGGGGCTTAGTCAACTTCAGAGACAATGATTGATCGATTATCAGCTTCAGAGGCAATGAATAATCAACTTCAGAGGCAGCGGGCAGGTTGAATTCACAAGGCACGAGTCCAGAGAAATTAGACGATGTTGTCAAAACCACGACCCTGCCGGTCTCACCCGTACTCACATGTGCTATTGAGGTGTAAATCATCTCTTCAGTCTTGACAAGATCACACCATCAAGCTATCTTACTGGACTCTCGCGAAGACGCCGACATGGATTGGCAATATCACAGCCCTACTCAAAAAAATGCTTCAAATAGCTCGGACTCATTCCTCACCCAAAAGAACCAGGGACTCACGAGGACCAACATACAACCCAATACACATGATCACCCATGGCACAGAATATCCAGTCTGGTCCTGCTCAAACCCAAGTACAGAAAATATCACAATTGGAACCCCGAATTCTCCCAACAAAACACTAAAACTGGAACAAGAACATTTCCCGCCACATAGACTTCTACATTCTCACTAGATCAAGGACGTGCACTCAACATATAAACATTAGAATTATACTACCGACAGGACACGATTAGTCGAACAAACCGAAGCCCATGTCGTCGTCAGACTCCTCCTTGGCCTCCTCAACCTTCTCCTCAGCGGCAGCCTCCTCAGCACCGCCAGAAACGGCAGCGGCACCACCGGCAGAAGCAGCAGGAGCAGCAGAGAAGTTGAAGAAAAAGTCCTTCAAGTTCTTGCCCTCGAGAGCCTTGGCGAAAAGGTCGGCCCAGATAGGCTCGAACTCAACCTTGGCCTCAGTAACCAAAGTGGACAACTTGTCGGAGGTGATCTCGACGTCAGCGTCAGCCAAAATCAAGGCGGCGTAGGACAAAGCGGATTCAGTAGACATGGCGAACTAGAGATAATCAATTTAAGCAATAGGCAGACTATTCTTAGTTTTGAATGGAGGAAGAAGAACGGGCACATTCGCGAGAAGTTTTTCGGTGGGTTTGGTGAGCAGCGCGTGCGCGGCTGGCCGCGGGGTCACGTGCGCACAGCGAGGGCACTGCCCTAGCGCTCTGTGCAGGTGCCGTTTGCAGCCGCGGCCTCGTGCGTTGTCGAGGCTTGGATTAGAGGTAAGACTCGTACGCAATTTTTATTCGAGTCCGTAAGAAAGCACGCGTGTACATATGCGCTAGTTATGGTTGTGTTTCTTGCCAGTGCTGTCGTAATCACCTTTTTTGTAAGAAAATGTAGAAAAAGGCTCTCACGTTTGGGAAAGAATCTGACGCAAATGGCTATTTGATTTTTGAAACGACCATATTCCCAAACAGCCGTGTATGATGTGCACCAGGTAAATCAACGTGAGAGAAAAGGCGCCGATGAGTTTGTTTGTCAGATAAGCCAAAGCCCAGCCATCGAAAAGCATCAGCAAGTTTCTGAAGACAGCTTCCTTCCACAGAGGCTTTGAAAAAGACGACTAATTGGTCCAATTCTCGCCAACAATCCCGCAAGGTCTCGAGCCACTCCACTAAATCTGAATAATATGAATCAGTTGGACAATACCTGGTGGCGAAAATTCGGATTCACTATAGTTTTTAGTAGAGTGTCAGTGCGGGCCAGATCTATCATGGAGGAATAGTGATACGTTGCGTTGCCAAAGAAAATCTTAGCGGAGTGCAAGATAGTGAAGATTTTTCATTTTGAAATTACTCTGGATACAAGATTTGCGCTAGTCTGTTGTCCACTCCAACACAAATGAAGGGCGATTAAGTGATCGCATCACATTTGTAGACAAGAGAGAAGTTCCATTCTGCTTCTTCTTGCCTTGATATAGCACACAGGCGCTTAATATCGGATTTTTTTGCTTTTAATAATTGATGTGCACCTGTAGCTTGAAATCTGGCCGGGACAACATCAAAGCTATTTCGCTTCAGTGGAATCTGTTAATGAAAGCTTCTAGCATATGTTCCTAATACTAGCCACTGCAGCAACTATTTCAATCAACAAATAAAACAGCTATATATGAGTGAGACCATGAAATCTTGGGATCAAAATTCAAGCTGTACCTCGTTCTATATTCAAGATTGGCTTTCCAAGATGGAGCACCTACCATCGAAAGTGATCGAGCGGATTTTATCAGAACCATGCACATAGGAAGTTCGGAACCGTGGTCTACAGATCAGCTGTCAAGAAAACTTTTCTTTTACGCATCTGACTACGAGCTTGGTTGATAATACTGTGAAAGTATGAACGGTGTACTGATAAAAGGGAAGGCTTCAATTTTCTGACGAAGTGGTAAAAAGAATTCGAAATATCAACAGCACTCACCAGAGATTTCAGTTTGTTGATCATCTCCTCGCCCAGTCTTTTTTGTCCTTCCCCATCTTTCTTTGTTACTCTATTTTTTCCTGTCACGGAAGTAGAGCTGCGTGCGAATTAAGGTATACAGTAAAATAAACAGGGCGAGCAGTAGGCTCGGGATTGGCGAACAAAGATAAAGATGACAGGCAGCCGTATTTTGATACCCCACGCGAGCACCAAAGCTGCGTATAGATATTTCAGCAATAAGGCGGTATTATTTCTTATTATCGGAACTGAAAAATCCTAAATCTCGGCATTTACAGGATTTTCTGCGCGGATTCTCTGTTGCTCCGAGGGCCCTCAAGGATGCAAGGCAGCCTTCATCATGCGGAGATACGACCGCGGTAAGTCCCCGGATCTCATTTTCCTGTATTGTGGTGACATGACACCGAAAACAACACATAACCCGCATGCATATTTTCGTGAGTGAAAGGTCTTCATGCTTTCATTTTGGGCTTGTATCACCTAATATTATCTCTGCAAAATCATTCAGATCTTGGAATAAACAAAGAAAGAAGGGGGTCTACTAAACAGGCAAAATTAGGAGCTGTAGCTCTTCTTGCTTCAAGGTATACAGAATAAACTCCTCGGCGGTGTACGGGTGTCCCAATACTTTCCAAGTGTGCATACCCCGCCCGTGTGGCTTTGTCAAATAACCGAAATCTCTCTCGACAGTGAGGCTCAATTAATCAAGTCACGAAAAGCGATTTTTGCCTCCTCTCATTCGGGAAAATAGACGGGGTTTTGGTGCATTGCCATTTGGCTGGCATGCCTTGACGCCTGCATTCTATGTGCAAGAACCATCGAAAGTCGTGCTTTTCTCGGAGAGGGTCGTACCAGAACTAGGCTCAAAATGCATCTCAGCGTGCCGCTGAATCCTAGCAAGTCTTCCTGTTGTATTCTTGACGATAGAGCCGTTTTTCTGAGGTTTTTCCGTTCAATTTGGTCTATTTTCAAAACGCATGAATGCCTAGCGCCTCGCACCCCGCATCTCCTCGCTTCGCATATAGAGAAAGGCCTGCGATGGTATATAAAAGCTGTGCCTCGGCGCCGTAAAATACCCATATATCCGCCTTTGATAAGCACTTTGGCTCACCTTCCCTGGCAACCATAGGCCTGGAGCCCAAAGAAAAAAAAGAAATAAATATCATGGCTGACTTCCCAAGGTTCAAAAAGCTCCACTACTACCTAATTCCACTCGTTGCCATGGTAGTATGGTGGGGTATGCTCATCGCCTTGTTGGCTTGTTGGGCAGCACAGGGAAAACCCGTGTATGCGTTCATGACCACCGATTATCAAGACCCCGTGTTTTTGAGTGATATTGCAGCCACCAATCTCAACCCCCTTTTTATTTCTTGTGTAGGGTTTCAGCTGATATTCTTTGTTGGAACCTTGGTGACGGAATACGTCTTGCGGAAAAAGCGCAAACTCCAGCCGTACGTCTCAAAAAAGCAGCCTAGGTTTGCGTTTGTTAGCATTGTCATGGCAGTAATCGGACAGTTGGCAATTTTGATGGTGTCCATTTTCAAGACGTCCACGCACAGAACAGTGCATCTCTCCATGTTGGGAGTGTTCATCTTCTTCACTTTCTGGGCTTGTTTCTTCAACATTCTCATCACCTATGCCTTTGGAAATTTCCCACAAAGATTGCATCCAAACCACGAACGCGTTGTTTTTGGAAGACACCGGTGGCTGAATGTCTACATGGTGTCGTTTTTTGCCAAGCTGGTGTGGCTTGTTCTCGCCGTGGTATTTGTTGTTTCTTTCGGGGCCAATTCAAACCGGTCCACATCGGCCGTCTTTGAGTGGATCATCTGTTTCTGGTATGGCTTCTTGCTTATTTTCTGGTCCATGGACCTTTTCCCATCTGCTGTCAAACACTACAGGGTACATCACTCGGAGAAGTTTGACGATGAGTTTATTGACAATCACCAAAATCCCCCTTCCGCCATGTCCAACGACGAATCAACAGATGGTGACCAGGAATCTCCTGCAAAGGACCACAACCCCAGTTCCTAGATGTTAATAAAACACTGCTTTCTCAATTGGCAGCATAACACGGTACACGATTAATTTTGCCCGGCGGATCTTCGCTTTTTATAAAGATGTTTTTGAAAGCGAGTATCGTCCACGTGCTGTATAAGACTCTATAAGGCACGCGGCAGTTCATTTGGTAATTTTCTATGCCATTGAAAAGTTTTCGGCCTTGTATGGTTGAACTTTAGAAATTTGTTATAAAATTTAGACCGATTTGATCAGGAGAAGAAAGCTCAATAAATAAGCACGCCATCAGCAAGGTTTAGACGGTACGAATAAATGCATCATCTTCGCCAAGGCTTATGGAGACACGTTTTGCTAGCTCTTTATTATCTTTCCAATCTATTTTATAACTCATCTGGACTAAACTGGTGTCACGCTTGCTTCTCGTTTCAAGTGAAAATTATGTTTGTCATATATTTTGTTCTTCGATAATGTCACGAAATTCCTGGTAGTGCTGGTCACATGTGTCTCATAATCTTCGAAGAATTTCAAATGATAAAATATTTCGGCATAGTAGGACTCAACTTGACATTTTTGCAAGTGCAGAGGCTGAAGCTCTTGATAAACGAACCCTTCTATAGAAATTGAGATCACTCGGGCTTAAAAAAATGACGAGCTATTAATGAAGAAATTATGGTAGAGGAGACTGAACTTTTCGATCTCTTTCCAATCATTTTTGGCCAACAGCGCATAAATTTCTCCTCAAGCAGTCTTTGTGCTTGACTCATTGTGATGGTTGCAGCCTGCCCAGAGATTTGTAATGATGAAATCGTCACATATAGTAGTAAGACTGACATTGTCCCGCTGTAAAAATTGTTTGCTTTAAAAGAAGTAAATCACAAATGAGGCTCATTTTTGTTTCAAAACGGAAAACAAAACTTTGGGATCATGGCTCATTGGGTAGATTCTCCAAGAAAGCACATAAACAAACACTTGTGTTTTGAAATGACTCGTGTGTTTGTAGAATCAGGCTTGTACAGGCCATCAGTGAATGTATAACGAGATGATAACAGTACTATGAAGTTTTCGCCCTATTTTGTGCACAAAAACATAAACCCGACTTAGAAGAATCTCCAAAAGTGCAAATTAAATGCTAAATAATAACGCCTTTAACACAATGAAGGTCAACTGTACATCTAATATATGCCTTGAGTAGCTCTTTTATGTACATTATCAAAATTGTTCTTTCTAAACGCTTGCAATGTTCCGTTGATTGATGCCAGTGACGCTTTTAGGACAGAACTAAAAAAATTCAAGCTGAAATGACCATGGTTAGCCAGTGCTTGAAAAAGCTTTGTTTCGTATACCGACAAATACCTTCAGCAGAGCCAGTATTTAGGCTTTGAATCAATTATCAATGGTGACATGCTCTCTCTCCGTGCAATAGTGAGAATAAGATACGACTTAGCGCTAACCAAAGTAGCAAATTGAAAGCATTCTGAAACCTCCAACAGACACTTTTGAGGATTAGTGCCATCTCGAGTGTCTCTCTTGAGCCAATTATCAGTAATGAAGGAAAGCATATACATTCTGCAAATTTTCCTGATCTGGCAGTATCAAACTCCCTTATTTAATGCACTGACCTGGAATTTAAATTAAAGATCCAAATGATCCCTACTGACAGACCTCAAGAAAAATTGTATAGAATAGGGCATGGACAATGAGAGCTCTCATTCATGACATCACGTGACCACAGCCGTAGTGTCATTCTCCTCCGCCCATCAAAACGAGTAGTATGGGAAGTTAAAAGTCCGAATTTCTTAGTCAGAGAAGAAAGGTTGGAAGTGTTCACATCAGAGTGTGGGTTTTGGTCATTTTACTGGCCCTTAACTGACCCTGCACAAGCCAGAGAATTATCCGTCGCCGCTGACAAGTGGGGATTTCCCCGGGTTCCTGCATATACACCGGTGTCAGAGGCATTACTCAGCGACTTGATGTAAATCCACTATTGGCGTAGGTAGAAACAAAAGAAAAGCAGCACCCAAAATTTTCCATGAACCTTTCGAGAATGGCGAGAGTGATTTGATTCAAAACTTTTCAACCAGTGGCTCCGTGTGCTGCCGCTTGAGCGGAACCTTTTCAAAAGCCTCCCGGTAGCGCTTCCTGATTCGCACATTTCGATGGCTGGTTGCGGAAAATCCGCATGCGCGCGTGCAGTCCCAGCAGTTCAATATCAAACATTTTCATCGTGGTATACAACAAAAATTCTAAAAAGCACAAAACGATGTTAGCTCTCAGATCACTTAAATCTCAGGACTGAAAATACGAAGAGTTTCGGAATTCTTTTGCTTCATGCTTTGTAGTGTTCTGTAGACTCTTTAGCGCGAGGCTCATCATGACTGACCCTGGCCGCAACTACGGTACCAACAAATAATCCGATACGTACATGATGCGATGGTTAGTAGACGGCGGGGAAAAGACTATACGCCTCCGGCTTTAGTACCGTGTGGGGAAACATAAACAGTTTACCCATGTTTTGGAGAAAAAAACAAACAATTATACATGAAAAACAGAGAGCAACCAAAAACACGGGAGCCTGAGACCGGTTCCACTTGCAAAATTAAGAAGAAGAACGGGGCAGATGGTGCTGAAGTCGTATCCGCAATATTTTCAGGTGGTCTGAACCGTCTTGAATTAAATCAAAAAATTGCCGATGCATCATTTTCGTGCCAACAAGCCCATATGAGTAAGAGAACCTGGTGGCCTCAAGGGCCCTCTTAACAATGCTGTACTCAAGATTCCCCGTCACGTGTAAAATGAGGGAAGTCCAGCTGAACAATAATAGCCCCTTAAAAAAATGAAAAGAAAAACTAAGAAAGCTCATAACGTTACATTCTGCGCTGTGAGTTCGGTGGCTAACTCAAGTGCAGATCTCGTATGTGGCCGGGATTCAGTTATTGGTTTAATGACGAAACCCAGTCTAAGTTTTTACTATCTTACTTCAACCTTGTCGAAACCTATGTAAGGTCTTTTTTCCGAGACTTGACGCTGGACTTTCAACTTTGCTTTCTCCTAACCTGGGCCAAAATTCTCACAATCACAATGACAGTTCACTGACCACGCTTTTTTCTTGATGGCACTGCGACATTGTCTTCGACTCCAATGCTCGCTCTTTTCTAAGCAGTCCCCAACAGAACCCCACGTACCATATGCACAACAGCAGCAACTCTAAGAAAATGGCCTGCTTCATACATGGAGCATCCCCACGAAATCAGAAAAAAAGGGATCAACGAAAGCAACAATTCCCGGTGAAAGTAAGAGGTATTGCCGGACTAGGAAACCTCGATCAGGAAGCTCAACACACACACTCGAAACAGAAACCCAGCTGTCTCGCATGTCCCTGAAGCTTCTTGTACATGGTCCCGTGCGTCCTGCAAGTGCGCCCACGTAAATTATGGAGCACCTCCTGTTTGCAACTTGCCGCCCTCAGCTTTTGTGATTTAAAAAGCCGGCAATTCCCCTTCTTGTTTTCTCCTTCTTAATTTCTTTCATCAGCCATTGTTTGGAAACAGCCGGATTTTCGCTTTTTCTTCCGAATTTTGCTCCCCGATTACACACAATGAGACTTGCTTACTCTTTATTATCCCTTACCACGGTGATTTCGGCATTGGCGGTTCCCGAAAAGCGTTCTTACAGCCAAACCGACAAGGTCCTCGGCGTCAATTTGGGCGGATGGTTTGTTTTGGAGCCTTATATGACTCCTTCATTCTTCGAGCCTTACAACGACGAGATTGTGGACGAATACCACTTGACGCAGAAGCTCGGTCAGAAGGATGCCCAGAAGCTTTTGGAAAAGCACTGGAAGTCGTGGTACACTGAGAAAGACTTCAGGGAAATTGCAGCCGCCGGGCTCAACACCGTGCGTATCCCCATTGGCTACTGGGCCTTTGTGCTTCTCCAGGATGACCCATACGTGACGGGTCAGCAGAAGTACTTGGACAAGGCAATTGACTGGGCCAGAAAGCACAACTTGAAGATTTGGATTGATTTGCATGGCGCCCCCGGCTCGCAGAACGGTTTTGACAACTCTGGTCTCCGCGACCAGATCGAGTACCAAACCGACGGCAACATCAAGGCGACTTTGACTGCATTGCAATCAATCTTCAACAAGTATGGTGATGAGAAGTACCTGGATGTCATTTCTGGAATTGAGATGTTGAACGAGCCCTTTGGCCCGCTGTCGGACATGAATCAGCTCAAGAACTTCTACGGATGGGCGAATGCAAATGCACGTTCCGTCACGAAGAACACGCTTGTATTCCACGACGCGTTCCAGTCCTTCAACTACTGGGACGACTTCTTCACCACTGACGCCTACAGCAACGTGATTGTCGACCATCACCACTACCAGGTCTTTAGCCAGCTGGAGTTAGAGATGACTATCGATGAACATATCCTGGTGGCCTGTGGCTGGGGCACTAGCGCTCTCACCGAGAGCGTAACGAATGTTTGCGGCGAGTTCTCGGCTGCCCTCACAGACTGCGCACCCTGGCTCAATGGAGTTGGCCGTGGTGCTCGCTGGTCCGGTGACTACGACAGCTCTTCGCTTTCAAACCTGTGTACCGCGTACACCCACTTGAGTGATTGGACGGCCGAGCACACGGAGAACGTGCGCAAATACATTGAGGCACAACTCGACGCGTTCGAGTTGACTGGCGGCTGGATCTTCTGGAACTGGAAGACCGAGGATGCTATTGACTGGGATATGGCCCGACTTATTGCGGCGGGCGTGTTCCCACAGCCATTGAGTGACAGGAAATACCCCAACCAGTGCGGGTTTTAATTCCGACGTGCGCACGATGTTTTAGATTGCAACCACTTTGCTTTACAAAAACACATCCTGAAGAGATGGAAGTAAAGAAAAAATAGAGTTTGTTTTATATAGCTTAAACAAGAACATTACTACAATGGATACACGTGAAGCCAAATGCTTGGCCGTACAATCAAAGTATGGGAGTAGCTCGCAACTTCCGGGCAAGGGGGTGCATTCTACGATAAGAGTGTGTAGGGCATGGTACTGTATAATGAGCAGATTGTGGGCAAAGATTGGTCTGGACCTTTTGAAAGCACGGTTAAAGTTGCGTCCACGCACCGTGCAGGTTGTGGTGCGATGATTGAGAATGCTTCTATTTGTTTAGAGCATATGCGTGTTGGATAGTGTATCAAAAAATAATTTGGTCAAGCAAGAATTCTCAAGATTGCTGTTTTCAAAAACTTATGGGTGTGTGAGAAGTGGCCCAAAAAGGGTTTGAACTTCCTGCGCTGTATATGAGTATGATTCATTGTGGCTGGTTCAGATGAATCTGCATCTGGCGACAAGCCCCCGTATTTGATTCCGTATATGACCCGTATTTTGTCTTGCATTGGGGCTCAATTTCGTAAAGGGCTTAGACGGGGCGTATGGATCATTTCTCTAGATCAGTACAATTAATCAGTACAATGAATCAGTACAATTAATCAGTACAGTAGACCAGTACAATAAATCGGTTAATCAATAAGTCTAAAGATAAGCACAATAGATAAGCACAATAGATAAGCACTGTAGATAAGCACAGTCGACGAGTACAGTCGATGAGTACAGTATATTAGTAGCGTAAAAAAGTACAGTAGATCAACGCATCATAGTAGTAATGACTTAGTAGAGGGGATGAAAATAGCGGATTAGTGGAGCAGATAATCTCGATGAATTAAGTAGCACTATATCACCTATTTGATTGCTACCTTGCAACAGGTGGGTGCAAAGAGCTGAACTGCTTAGCTGCACCTGTAGGACATAACAAAAGGTCATTAAACGTTCTGGGGATATGAATCAATTCTAAGAAAACGCACTGGGGCTCATTTACTGGAAACAGTGATTGGTTAGAAGTGAGAAAACAGAAACTGCAGGGCCTCGGGTCATAATACAAGTCGTACAATACAAGTCATACAATACAAGCCATACAATATAGATCCTACAATATATCCCATACAATACGATACAACCCATACAATACAGATAATATAATACACCTTACATTCTCTGAATACATCTCCCATTTTCTGATAACATTTCTCTGAACACATCAATCTCTAAACACACCTTCCAATCTCTAAACACACCTTCCAATCTCTAGATACACCTTCCAATATTTAAATACATCTCCCAATTTCTAAATACATCTTCCAATCTCCAAATACAGATCATAGAATACATCTCCCAATCTCTGATACACCTCCCAATTCTGATACACCTCCCAATTCTGATACACCTCCCAATTCTGATACATTGCCCAATCACAGGGCCCGCACAAAGAAAGCACCGGCTAGAGACTGCTCTTGCGGGCGAAAAACGCGCGGAGCGCCTTCTGCGCCGCTGCAACCGCGTACTCGTAGTCCGAGAGCTCGTTGTACACCTGCGCCGATAAGCGCATGACCACCTTGCCGTTGTGCGCCGCAAAGGGCACGAACGTGCGGTAGTTCTCGAGCAAGTGCACGGACACAAAGTCCACCAAGCGCTTCATCTGTGCGGCGTCCGCGGCGTCGAACGCCCGGCTGTACTGCTCCACTGGCACCACTACCGACACCATGGCCGTGACAAGCGACTGCTCGCGGTTCTCCACGAGCCACGCGCCGGGCCAGCGGCGCACGGCCAACGCGCCGGCCTGGCGGGCCAAGGCCTCGCAGTACGTGCGGATGGCGGCCTCGCCGCCACACTCGCGGGCCCGGAACGCGATGGCCGTGGGGATGCACGCCAACGTGGCAAAGGTGTCGGAGCCCACGAACGTGAACTTCAGCGCGAGCAAGTTGGCCTCGGCCTCGGGCGAGAGCGGCGCGTCCGGGTCCACGTACGAGTGGCTGATGGGCAAGGTCTGCACGGCGCGGTGGTGCTGCGGCGCCACGTACAACACCGCACAGCCGCGCGGGAGCGAGAGCCACTTGTGGAGGTTCAGCACGTAGAAGTCCGGCCGGAACGCGGCGCCGCCAAGGTCCACGGGGATGAGCCCAATCAGGTGGGCGCCGTCCACCAAAGACAACACGCCGTGCGCAGCGCACGCCCGCGCCACGGCCTCGAACGGCATGCGCACGCCCGGCATGGACACCACCGCGTCGAAGAGCGCCAACTTGATGTCGTGCGTGCGGAACGTGTGCTCGAACTTTGCGGTCACGGCGGCCGCCAGCATGGGGAAGTCGAGCGGCACGGCCACCGGCACAATGCCCACCGCCCGCGCCAAGAACTGCACGGTGTTGGCGCACGCCCCGTATGTCGTGCTGGCGTAGGCGATCTTGTCGCCCTTTTTGAAGGGCAACGAGCGCAACACGGTGTTGACGCCGGACGTGGCGTTGGCGACGAGCGCCACGTTTTGGGGGGCACAATTCAACACCTGGGCCACGGCCCGGGTGGCCGCCGCGTACTGCGCGGGCTGGGTGAGCCGGATGTACGTGTCGGGGCTGGCCACGTCGTCCATGAGCGCCTCGATGTACTTGTCCAAGACGCACTGCGGGGGCAAGCCGAAGGAGCCGTGGTTGACGGGGACGAAGCCGTTGTCGGACGCCGGGAAGTGTTTTTTTTTGAAGGCGTGGCCGAAGGTCATGGGCGGTTAGCGAGGGGTTAGATGAGGGGGCTTTTTGTTGCAGCCTGGGCGTTTCTGTCGAGGGGGCGTTTTATGACAGCGTGAGGTTTTGAAGTGGTGGGTTTTTGCTGTAGTAGGTTTTTGTTGCAGCGGAGGTTCTATTGTCTTTTTGTTGCAGCGAGAGTTCTATTGTCGTTTTGTTGCAGCGCGGTTTCTGGTGTAGTAGGCTTTTTCTGACAGCGTGAGCGTTACTCCTGTAGTGGGTTTCTATGACAGCGTGAGTTTTCTGTTGTAGGGGTTTTTTGTTGTGGTTTGTTTTTGTTGCAGCGCGGTCTCTACTATCGTGGCTTTTTGTGAACGCGCGGTTTCTGTTATCTGGCTTTTTGTTGTAGCGTGAGGGTATTGGTTAGGGGGCCCGGTTTATATACGACTGTGGCGGCGAAGAGACTGCCCGGAGATTGCGCGTCATTGGCGTTTTTCGCGATAACGCGCCATGTCTGAGTCATGGCCGGGGCAGCTTCAGGGTTCTGATTGGTGGGGATCAGGGCATTTGGTGGGAACCATCTGATTAGTCACGACAGATAAGAACACTGGCCTTAGTGGTGAGGCTGTCAGTTGTTTGAATCAGGTGACGGGGCGATTGGGTGAGAGGTCATTGATTCTATTGATGAGACATTCAGATGAGGGGGGCATTTACGGGACGGATGATTCTGCTTGGGGAGTACATTCGCAGACTAGATTGCTGAGGGATGATTTTTTTATTGGTGGAACATTCAGGTGACTGGGGTGTTTAGGCGACGGGTGATTTTGATTGGGGAGTACATCTGGCGGACTGGGATGAATTGTTTAATTGGTGGAACATCAAGGTGACTGGGGTGTTCGCTGGGTATTGGTCATTCAATTGGTGGAGATTTCAGATGCCTGAATAATTTGATTGGTAGGACAATTGGGGACTGGGTTATTAGGTGCGAAAGCTTTTAATTAGTCACGGCAGTCTAGATACTGGCCTTTTAGTTGCGAGTGCGGGAATTGACTATTCAATTGGTGGGACGTCCTGGTGACGGGGTGATTATGTGGAAAACCTTTTTGTTAGTCGAGGCAGACTAGGTTACTGGTAAGGTTGTTTAATTGGTAGAGATTTCAGATGTCTGGTTAATTTGATCGGTAGGACAAGCAGGTGACTTTTTGGGTGAGAATGGATATTCGATTTGTGGAAAGATATATGCCTGGGTTGTTTAACTGGTGGGACAATTGGGGACTGCGTTATTAGGTGCGAAAGCATCTAGTCACGGCTGCCTAGATAACTGTTTGGCTGTGAGATTGTTGATTGATGGACAAGCAGATGACTGGGAGGTGCAAAACCATGCAATTAGTCAAGACAGTTTAGGTGACTGCCCTTTTGGATGTGAGGTTTTCGATTGATGGAATGACTGGGTATGGCAATCGATGCGGCACATTTAGGTTATTGAGGTATGTTGGTGGGCATGGATAATCAATTGGTACGACGTTCAAGTGACTGGGTTGTTGGGTGGGATACCATTTGATTAGTCAAGACGGATAAGATAACTTGTGAGCCTGTTTAGTTGGTGGGACATTCGTGTGACTGGGCATTCAAGTGGTATGGTTAGATGATTGGGGTGTTTAGGTGGGGATAGGCTTTTCAATTGGTAGTATATTCAGATGACCGGGTGATTTAGTTGGCAGGACAAATCAGATGCCTGGGCAACTTAGGTGGGGATGGATTGTTTTAATGGTGGCAGATTTCAGATGACAACGAAGGATGAATTTAGCTCATGGGTATGAAAGTCCAGGCGACTGCATTATTTGGGTGGTAATGGACTATTTAATTGGTAGAACAATCAAGTGATTGGGTGCTTAGATGACATGGTTGTTTAATTGGTTGAATAAACCAGACGACTCGATTGTTTGATTGGTTAGATAAACCAGACGATTCAATTGTTTAATTGGTATGGTACATTTGAATGACTGGGATATTTGAGTGGGAATTGGCTATCTAATTGGTGGGAGAATTCTGATGCCTGGGTATCTTGATTGGTAAAACAAATCAGGTGACTGGGTATCTTAATTGATGGGACAATTCAGATCACTGTAATTACTTTGGTGGGGACCGTGATTGGTCAATATAGTTTAAATAGCTGGCTGTCTAGTGGCGGATTTGATATGTGGGAATTTTTCGACGGCGGAGGCATTGAGATGGTGGAATTTACCTAAATAGTTCTATAGATGTCTGCAGCCTACGTGTTTAAAATTGGTACATGGCTGGATTGAGATTGTTGGGGGACCACTTGGATGCTTGGATCTATTTCTGTAGCTTTCCCTGCAACGGCCGCAACCTCTATTTGCTTGGCTTTGATGCCATTGCCTTCTTTGGTGGGCCTTTTTGATTAACATTGTTAACCGGTTAAGACGACTTTCTTATTTTGACCATTTAGTCTTTTAATTATTAGCGAGGGACGCTCGTTTTGATGGCCAGGAAGCTGGCAATAGATACAATTGTCTACTGAGACTGGGGTTAATGGATGAGCAGATTGGATAGCTGGAGATTGAATAGGCCATTCCAATGATCAAATGCGGTCGGTTGGTCGGGATTTTAGTAAATTTGAGCGCCTACTACCATATCCAAGATGATGGGCAAGCAAAATAAACTATCTACTCGGCTAATTTAAAAACACTGAAAGTAGGATAGACTAGGTTATGGTGGGAAATGCCAGATTCTGGACATTTATCAATTTCAATGAACGTAAAATGACCTTGGTGAGGGAAATAAAAACGGGTAGCTAGCCCACAATATTATAGGTGATTATGTCTTCAGGTGCGCCATTCTCGATATCAAAGAGTATTAGACTTAAGTTGTTCCTCACTACCAAGGGAACACTTTTAGTAGCCATGTCAAACCTAGAAGAGCTGGGCTGCCAGTATGTTTGATGTTCGTCACAAAGGGGAATTTAGTTGAATGGCATTTGAATCGACAATGGGAATAGAGTCTGATCTGGCATCAAAGTGAATGGCGTGGAGCAACAATTTCATCAGTGAGGGACACATCTCCTATCAAAAAGAAGGCCCGGGCCTGTCTTGTTTCAGTCACAATCACCCCACAGCTTTCCGAATAGCCATATTATTTCATTGACAGTTTTATGATGGCAGCCGTTGCCTGTGTGTTTCTAAGCACCATTAATACTGGTGTCTGGGTCTTAAACATAATAGTGCCATGGTGACTAATATTGCGCCAGTAGTCACATTCTCGAATCTTCTCGGGTCTGTCTCAGAATAATCACCCGGGAAGAAATTCAGAGTTCGGGCTTCGTAAGTACATTTTGTCTTTTATTGGCAAGAAAAGCGTTTATGGGCTTTTTTTTTAGTCTCGCAGGCTTCGACCAGTTGACGTTATTTGGATATTGGTCTTGTACAGGGAATTTAGCCAGTAATATTCGGAATATACATTACTCATAGCAGAAATGTGTCACTAAGTCCTATATATCTGCCAGCTGAAGATGACGCTCAGCTCATGACCTAGACATAGATTGTCAGGACTCTTCAGTTACATTCAGAATTTGTAGATGTCTGATCCCTGTAAGACGTATGATGGAACCATTTTGAAGTATAATCGGGTATATTTAGGGAGACATAAAATGCGCTTCTTAATAGTAAATATCTTGAACTCATTGGTTTTGAGCTGATACAGCTTTGATAGTTGGAGCCGGTCTATGTATGAGGCTCTGGAATGGACTGAAACTTCTTGGGCCACAATCAGAATCACAACTAGAATATTCAGCAAACCCAATTTAGCTAGTATCCACTAAAACACGCATGTCAAGAGTGAAAAAATCACGGGCGTTTTCTTTTGGTTTTCCCCAGTCCCGTCTTTCGCCCTTGTGTAGCCTTGTCAAGTCTTGGAAGAAGCTATATATAACAAATTTTTTGTCTTTTTTTGCCATATTGAGAATTTTTGGACTTTCTTATATTCCCGCCCTCTGTATTACATCGGATCGGGCTCCAAAATTTCATGCTTACTCATACTCTCAATATTGGATTATACTATCTGACAGTAGAGCATGATCTCCGCAGACCCGCCATTACTTCAAATTGAACGAATTCTCTTCTGTGCTCCAAAATCAGCTTCTTTGAATTAATTTGTGGGTTTTCAGCTTTATAATAGGGTGTTGAGGGTTAAAGACGGCCCCATTTAAAGTCACTGTAGTCAAAGTTCATTTCTTCGATAAGATAACACGGATTAATGTAAATCAATTATGAAAGGCCTTCGCCCATATGTTATGGATCATACTCCGAATGTGGATCTTCTTATTTTTATTTGGTGAAAGCCCGAATGTGAGATTCTCAAGAATGACTCATTTGAAAACCATTTGAGTCTTGGCCCCGTCTTTCTTTAAGCTTCGAAAGTGATTAAGGTTTACATAAGGAGCTACAATTAAAAATTCTTGTTTCTCTACTTTTTTTCACAACTTAATTATTGACAAGACTTGAATGCTATATCAAATTTTACACTGGACTCAAATAATACTACATCAGACTATAATACTGCATCAGACTATAATACTGCATCAGACCATAAAACAACATCAGACCATAAAACAACATCAGACCATAAAACAACATCAGACCATAAAACAACATCAGACCATAGTACTACAGGATTCTCAATTAATACATCAGACTCCAATACTTCATTGGAATATCTATATCAATACTATATTATAGGGTGCTATTTTCATAATAGTAATAAACCTCTTATATATAAGTTTCAGTCACATAGACAGTCCTTTGTTAATTGATGAAATTTTGTTCACGTTTTTAATGCATCCCTTACATTTGAAAATTATGTTGTTAATATAATTTCACCATCATTAGTACTCATGATAATAATATTAGATTGTTCTTAATTATGATTGGATTAAGCGTATTTTTTCTCCCAATGACAACGGTCCGTCGTGGCTGGGCCACCAGCAAGAAACAAGATAATGAAGACACAACAATACCCAAGATAATCTACCCGGTAATGGCCACCAACTTATTCCGGAGAAGTAGAACTCCACCTCTCCATAAGCCTTGACAATATACAAAATACCGCCAACTCCAAAACTATGGAAATCCATACGGCAATGTCTTTCGTGGTTTAGTACTGAATAATCAAGGACGCCACAAATCTCCGTAGCCACCAAAAACGTGAGGCCGTACCAGTAGTTGTGATCGAGCACAAAGCCAATGAATGGGTCGGTGTAGTCATTGATAAACTGCTGGGCATTGGCACCGGGCACAGGCAAGAAAGTGACCATTTCAGCCAAAATATTCATGACAATCCACACCACCGAGGATAAAACGATATACGATAAGAAAAGAGCGGCAGGCCACGCAAGTATAAAGAAGCACCAGGCCCCACAAAGTGACCCGTGCCAATGGCACCACCCAAGGCAATCGTTTGGACATGTTTTTGAGCCTTCCTTCAAGTCCTCCTTTGGGTGGACACAATGGAGTTGTTTTCGAGAAGCACATGACCTTTTTCATCGACATTGACACA
>NW_017387734.1:1538889-1555289 GCF_001664035.1 Metschnikowia bicuspidata var. bicuspidata NRRL YB-4993 | reverse complement strand
CTATATTATAGGGTGCTATTTTCATAATAGTAATAAACCTCTTATATATAAGTTTCAGTCACATAGACAGTCCTTTGTTAATTGATGAAATTTTGTTCACGTTTTTAATGCATCCCTTACATTTGAAAATTATGTTGTTAATATAATTTCACCATCATTAGTACTCATGATAATAATATTAGATTGTTCTTAATTATGATTGGATTAAGCGTATTTTTTCTCCCAATGACAACGGTCCGTCGTGGCTGGGCCACCAGCAAGAAACAAGATAATGAAGACACAACAATACCCAAGATAATCTACCCGGTAATGGCCACCAACTTATTCCGGAGAAGTAGAAATCCACCTCTCCATAAGCCTTGACAATATACAAAATACCGCCAACTCCAAAACTATGGAAATCCATACGGCAATGTCTTTCGTGGTTTAGTACTGAATAATCAAGGACGCCACAAATCTCCGTAGCCACCAAAAACGTGAGGCCGTACCAGTAGTTGTGATCGAGCACAAAGCCAATGAATGGGTCGGTGTAGTCATTGATAAACTGCTGGGCATTGGCACCGGGCACAGGCAAGAAAGTGACCATTTCAGCCAAAATATTCATGACAATCCACACCACCGAGGATAAAACGATATACGATAAGAAAAGAGCGGCAGGCCACGCAAGTATAAAGAAGCACCAGGCCCCACAAAGTGACCCGTGCCAATGGCACCACCCAAGGCAATCGTTTGGACATGTTTTTGAGCCTTCCTTCAAGTCCTCCTTTGGGTGGACACAATGGAGTTGTTTTCGAGAAGCACATGACCTTTTTCATCGACATTGACACACACTCTCTATTACTCCATGAGACTCTAATACTACGCCATTCTTAATTATGACATCGGAATATGATATTACACCATTCTCTGTAACTCCAACAAACTCTGATATTACGCCATTCTTTATTATGACATGGGAATATGATACACCATTCTATATTATTACTTCGGACCATAATATTCACCATTCTAGATTATGAAATCGGAATAAGATACTACATTATCTAGATTATTTCATCAGCATTAATACACCTTTTTCTATGACCACACCCTTCTCTATCACCACACCCTTCTCTATCACCACACCCTTCTATTTTACCATACCATTCTCTGCTGCAGCTAGGAGGATGATTTTAGACGATCAATTATATCATCGTTAGTCTTTTTATACCAACTTTTATATATTTCTATATAGTTTGGACTATGTCTTAGTTGTCTCTACCTACATATAGTGTTTTTTATATATTTTTTATTATCTTATTTACTTACATCTTACATCTTACATCTTAAATTATTGAGCTTTACGTTATCATATGACTCATAGTTATATATCTTTTATTGCTTGCGATTTTAAGTCCTTATTTCTCTATTACTACATCAGACTCTAATACTAAAGTAAACTCTAATGTACGTCGGACCTTAATACTTTATTCTACTACGACATCGGAAAACAATGCTACACCATCCTATATTCCTACATCCCATAATAATACACCCTACTACATCAGACTACCTTTTCTATACCACATCACGTTCCAGCTCCATATCACACCCTGCAATACTTTCTCATACTTTCTCATACTTTCTCATACTTTAGTATACTTTCTCATACTCTAGTGCTTTTCTCTCTGGACTCTCTCGCGTCTAGCCCTGCAGCGGCTTAGACGTCACAAACAACAGTACCGAGGCACGTTTCGTAGTACGTCAATTCACGTAAAAAACAAGTGCTTGCCGGGGGCGTCTAGGCCGTGCTCAACGGAGTGGATGGGCGTTTCGACACTTGTACATATTTGAGCATATTCGAGGTTTATATATAAATATATATACTCGGATCAGAAGATGCTATCAAAAACTTGGATAAAAAGCCCAGGGTCTCTTTAATCTCCAGAGCTCTTCTGCTTCTGAATCTCTCTTGGCTCTGGTACCCTTTTTTTCCAGCCCTCTCTAGACCTTCTTTTCCCACTCTCTAGACCTTGTCCACTCTCTCAACCCCAGCTCATCGCATCTCCAGCCATGCAAGTCTGTCGATTCCCACAAGCACAGAACTGAACGATGGCACGTCTAAAGGCAGGCACTCTACATTTTCCCATTTAGCATGTTTCTCGAAAGCGGCTCGCTTCCAACAATGCACGAGCCTTCCAATGACATTGGCGTGATCCACGACTCTTTGGGACAAGTGCCGTGTTCTGGTTAAATTACTCGTGCTCTCTCCTTTGCTGTGGAAAAGCAAGTTGCGGCCGTATGGAGGGGCATGGGACCAAGCAATTGGCAAATGCCCATTCAATGGAGCCATCAGACGTCAGCCCCATCTTGCGCCGCATTCTCGTAGAAACTTTCCCCGGTGTCTTTGGAGCCGTGTTAATACCATCTGAAGCCTAGGACGTAGTATTCTTTGGAGTGCTCTGGCCATCGACCCTGTCGTTCTATTTCCTGGACTCAGAGCCTCCCCCAGCCTACTTCCACTCCATTTGTTCACCATTTGTTCACCATTTGTTCCACCCCATTTCCACCCATCTCCATCCCAAAACCTCCACCCCAAACCTCACCCATTTCCACCCCATTTCCACCCCATTTGTTTTACAATGATATTGAAAAAATGAATATTCAGATTTTGTATCTGATAAAGGTGAAACTATAGCATATGAATCTTATATTATTCCTGATGATATGGTAGAAGAAGGTCAGTTAACTATGATACTAAATAGTTTATTATATAAGAGCGGTTTAAATAGATTAAGATATAGTCCGAACAATATAGTAATATATTGAGTATAGTAAAATTTATAATACAAGGTAGTTAAGTAACCCTATATATAATAATATGTATAGATATATATAATATTACATGTTCGTACAGTCCTTCTATATATAATCTATCGTCATAAGTTATAAAATTTATAATTCTAATTTTATATCATATATATACTTATTTTATATTGCATGAGCTCTTATATCATTCTAATAATACACCCGGCTGCTTAATACTCATTTAAATTTATTATATCGAAATAACCTAACCTTTGAAAAGGAAGCGGGGTGATACATCGCCCTTTGGGGAATGTATTAGTATTATTAAAGAAACATTTATCTAATAAATAACTACCAAATAGTAATTATAATATATATCTACAACTATATTTTTAGGACATACGGCTCTTTAGAAATAAGAAAAGAACTATGATCAATGAATAATTAAAAGAATAGAATAGAATGGGATAGAATATATATATTCTATATTTATTAAATATGTTTTATATCATTTTATAATTTAGTCTCCCGAAACTATAACTTATTTTTACCTTTTTTTAAGTAAAATCTAGATGATTTATTTATATATCTTTTTATCATAAATTTAAATGACCCTATATGTAATTATATTAACATTATTATTATATGTAATGCTCTATATTAGTTAAATTTTGTATATATTAGTCATACCATATATAATAGTACTTTATAAAAGTTATAAGTTGTTTTATGATCATTAACATATTCAATTATTTTAAAAATCAAATCATGCTATATTTAATTAATGGTGATAGAATTATGTTTAATACAAAGTAAATAATACTTGCTTGGCATATCATAATAACTTTCTTTATTTATATATAACTATCATTATATTTTACATATTTTATTTTTATAATCAGATTAAAATTAAGATCCAAATATAATGTTATAATGTTATAATGTTATGATGTTATTTTTATATTTTAAAAACATCTATATTTGTATAAATATATAATACATATCTAATAAATTTTATAGTTAAGTTAAGTAATATATACTTTATGACATTCCTCGATGATATTTCACCCTTCGGGATAAAATACTATATTAATATAAGTTCTCAACCTCAACCTTCTCTATTTATCCCTCGTAAGTCTTCCTTTTCCACTTTTAATCTACTTTTTCTCAATCTAGATCTTTTTCTATCTTCTTTGAATCTTCATACTAATTATTTACACAGGTTTAATTTTAACTTTAGCTATAAGTAGTGAAGGTGTTTTTGGTACTTTATTACCGGGATGATCAGCGAATAGTAAATATTCTTTATTAGGTTCTATACGTTCAACAGCTCAATTAATAAGTCATGACTTAGTTTTTACTACTATTATGTATTTCATTTGCTGGGATTTAATGAATTCTATCAAATTATTTTAATTTCGGAATCAGTTAAAAAAACAAAAATAAGGAGTCAGACTTATTGCGATAAGGTAGTAAGTCGAAAGGGAAACAACCCAGATTGTTAAGTGAAAGTCCCAAATACCAAAACTTCCCTCACCCATTTCCACCCCATTTCTTCACCATTTGTTCCACCCCATTTCTTCACCATTCAAATTAATAGTCATTTGATTCATCGGTATTATTATTTACAAGATATGAAAGCTTATAAAGTTGAAACCAATCCTTTACTTTATCGGTCTTGAAATAATTTTTTAAGTCATTCAAATATGATGAAGATGTTTGAAGATATAGTCCATTTTACTCATACGCATTAAGGCTTACATTGCAAGAATACCGGGTTATGGAATATATCACATATAGTACCAACATGTAGTAAAACACCGATCTTCGGTGAGATGGGAATGTTGTACGCTATGGATCCATCGGACTATTAGCAATTTAGTATTAAGCCATCGTATGTTTGTTCTAGGTTCAGATATAGATTCTAGAGCTTATTTCACATCTGCTGCAATGGTTATAGCCGTACCAACAGGAATAAAATATGGGCGACCGTTCGAGTGCACACGGAATAATTTCCACCCCATTCCACCCATCTCCATCCAAAGCCTCCACCCATCTCCATCCAAAACCTTCATCCAAAACCTTCATCCAAAACCTTCATCCAAAACCTTCATCCAAACCTTCATCCAAAACCCCTCAGGCCCCAGGGCGTCCTGCACACACCGCCCGGCGCCTTCGTCGCACACTCAACTCCCCAGAACCAGCCCGTCCCATCACATGTGGTCGTCGCCACCACTCAAAACCACGCTTTTTGCAGCGCCGCGGGCCGCCAGGCCCCTCCTCGGGCCGCCGGCCCGCCAATGGCAAACACGGCCGCCGCGCCCCGCCGCACCGGGCGCCGCCCGCCCGCTCTCGACATTTCGCCGGCTTTTCCAGGACGAGAATGGCGCCAAACACAAACATCCCCCCCAGAAGCACACGGACCATCCACCCAGGCAGGCGCCGGCGGCCGTCACCAAAGAGCAGCTTTTGGCACGTGCCACAAGCGTCGCCTCGCGCGCCGGCGTGCGTTTCAAGTGGCTCATGAAGCGGCTGAACCGGCCGCTCAACACGGACGACTACTCCGCGCTCTTCTCGTGGCTCGTGGTGGGCAACGCGTTCCTCCTTGTGGCGGGCACCACCACGTTCGTGCTGTTGGTGATCTTCACCGTCAACCCCCTCTTTTCGCAGGAGTTCGTGGCGCGCAAGGTGGGCGAGCTCATGACGCAGAACCTGCGGCTCCAGGTCACGTTCGAGCACGCCATCGTGCCCGGGTGGCGCGACGGCAAGATCTCGTTCAAAAAGTGCTTTGTCAGCCGGCGGCCCGAGGCCACGCGCACGTTTGCCAAGGGCTTGCAGGCGGACGCGTACGCCCGCCGCCAGGCCGCAGCCGGCGCGGCGGAGCAGCCCGAGGACGACGGCAACTACACGCAGTTCGACGTGACCATCGAGGAAATCAACGTGACGTTGTCGTTCCGCAAGTGGATGAACGGCACGGGGCTCGTGGACACCATGGAGATCGCGGGGCTCCGCGGCGTGGTGGACCGCACGCACGTGCACTGGGACCCGGCGGACGACGCCACCAACTACAAGAACCGGTACCAGTTCGGCGACTTCGAGCTCAACCGCTTCGTGATGCGGGACGTGCTCTTCACGTTGCGCCAGCCCGCGGGCTTCCGCGCGTTCGACGTGGCCATCTACAACTGCGAGTTGGACCGGCTCCGCAAGCACTGGTTGTTGTACGACCTCCTCAACGCGGCCAGCGTCAGCGGCTCGTACGACGACTCGCTCTTCACCATCCACAAGCGCCAGCGGCTCCACGACTTCGACGACGCCCGCGCGGACGCGCATGGCCTGCTGCCCTGGAAACGCGTCACGCGCTTGCGCGTGGACTCGCTCGGCGTGGACCACCTCAACACGGGGCTCGAGGGGCCGTTTGGCTGGATCTCCTCGGGCAAGGTGGACATGGTGGGCGACGTCATGGTGCCAGAGGACGCGCGCGACTACAACGTGTCGGAGATCGTGGCCATCGTGGCCGAGTCCATCCACAAGGAGGCCACGCGCTACCGCAACCCGGCCGTGTGCGCGTCCAAGCCGAGCCACGGCTCGCGCCTCCGCGCCGACGACATGGGCGACGTGTCGCGCTTCTTTGTGCTCGACTTGACGCTCCGCCTCAACAACGTGCGTGCCCTGGTGCCGTTCCCGGCCCCGGAGCTCAGCTACGTCAACTACGCGTTGGTGCGCCCGATCGTGGCCTACATCAATCTGCGCAACGCGTTCGTCGAGATCCACAGCCGCGTGGTCAAGAGCATCGACGACTTCAGCGGCTCGTGGACCGTGTACGACTCGCTCTTGATGGACGACATCTCCGAGCTGGTGTACGACTCGTTTGTCAACTACGTGGCCGACGACGAGGCCCGCTTGGTCCGCATGCGCAAGATGGCCTTCTGGTCCGTGCAGGTGCTCGTGCAGTTGATTGTGTTTGGCCTTGGCGCCTTGACCTAGTGCCGCGGCCACGCATCGGGCTCGGTGCGGCGTCTGGCCATGCGCCGCCGCCCTGTTGTAGCGGCCCTCGCGGCTCTTTTGCCACATCCTCGCTCTGTCCAAGACACGTTTCGTGCCGGGGAATCCCTGACGGGTCGCCGGTGACTGGCGCGCTCGTCTCCTCCGCCGAGGACCGGAAGCAAGGCGTGCCAGACGGGCGTTTTGTGGAGAACACTCCTGGGAGAACGTTCTTGCAAAGGAGCCCCATACCGTCGGCTCTGGAGAAATAAGAAGCCCCATGCCGTCAGCTCGGAAGGGGAGGAAAACAGCACAAGTGCCATACCACAATGTTGATCGAAGGGCCTGCTGACTCTCGGAAAATCTCTTACACGGCAGCATCGCGCACAGGTCAATGAGACCCATCCAGAACCGCTCTACAGATTTCCTCTTGCAAAAAAACTCGCATACATGGCATACGCCAAAGCTCGCGATTTCTACAGGGGTCTGCCATCGAGACTTAGAGCCGAAAGTGTATTGGCCGTACAGGGTGCGCCTTGTCTATGGGTCTCGTCTATGCGATGTTCACGAAAGATCCATCCACATATGCATAAACATCGCACGTACGGCCATTGTCTAGCTCCTCAAAGCCGTAGGACAAGCACAAACAATGCCACATATGTCGCCAAACTCACCAACGTGAGCAACAACACGGAATCCCCCGCAGTGGTGAACCTTTCTTGATCTTCGTGCCCATCGTAATACGTCCAGACGTTCCTCGCCTTGGCCACTCCGACGAAGTAGAGCACAAACCCATACGCCGTGTATACGGTCCCAATGGGGAGAAACTCCGCAGAAAAGAACTTGATAATCATGACGGAAAACGAAAGACATTGGATCGCCGTCCGCGTGTACGCTCCCTTGTAGGTGCGCTGATGGGCGCGGACGTCTTGTCGTACACTCGAGGCAAGATGGTCGAGTCTTGAAGTGCGTCGTTGGATTGACATACTGGTGTGCTATGAAGAGGTGATGCACTAGCCGCGTGACTCGCACAATTTCCAAAGCTTTCGACGCTAGCGGGTATCCTGGACCAAGGCGCCCCGTCTACCCGGTGACCACTTTAGCTGAGACCCGTGGGTTTAGAAATCTCCACACTGTCGTGTCTTTGAAGACCTGCTGGAATAGCTTTCTGCCGGCGCCTTTGGGAACGAAGCGGGGTCTCTGAGTCGTGTTTTGACACTCCCACTCCCCTTTTTAAGCCTCCAGCTCCAGAAATCAATTGATAGTATACTCACAGAATTTCATGTGGCTGCTGCGAGCAAGCTAGGCGCAAAGTGGTCTGCCGTCAAGTGTATATATTTTTCGATGGCAGGTAAGAAGCGACGAGAGCCTGTCTATGTGTTGCTCTGATTTTGTCAGTCCCCGGTCCACTTCTGTGTTTTCTTGCTACAGTAATCAAAGCGCCCCTCCACAACACTGGTTTTTGAACAGTCTTTCCGACAGCACTGGCGTACTAATCATGGGGCTCAAAACAGGCGAAGCGCGAACCAGCAAAACCGTCAAGATTCGCATAATGCACGTCCTTCGGTTCTGAATCTTGGCCACCAAACAAGTTTTTGAGCACGCTTCTGGTATTCCACGAGGATCTGAGAAATATTGGGCTGGGTCTCTGCGAGAAGAAAACTCCGCCATAATTCTCCCATACAAGCCCGTCTCTGCATAGATAAAATCAAGCGGGCTCAGACTCACGCAAGCTACGCTGCTCTGGAGATTGGAACTCATCAAGAAGAAAACATACATACAAATCCAAGCCTCTATATCCGGCCAAAATGCCCTCAGCCAAGAAATACAACGTCAAGGTGCGGCTCCCCACAAGCTACCTAGAAACCTTGCCTGTGTTCGCCACGCCCAAGCCCAAGTCAAGAGCAAAAAAGCTCAGTGCCGAGGACAAAAAAAACGCCGGGTCGCCGGGGTCTTCTCCTGCTCCTGCGGACGACGTCCCGGCTGCCAGAATAAACACTGGGCCAAAAGAACTAAGTACTGCTGGGCTCACTGTGAATACAGTCACCCAGACGCTCGATAAATCGGGTAGGCCCTGCCGCAAATGGAAAAAGGGGCCGCGGGAATTCAAGACTTTCACGGGCTTTAAGGTAGGGCTAAGTGTTTGGAAACCGGAGGAAGACGAAGCAGGCGTGGCCCATACAGAGCAGACCCCAGTACAGGAGTCACGTGCAGAGGAGTCTCCTTCCAAGCACATTGCTGTTTGAAGCCCTCCGCAGCGGGTCCTGGAATATACAGCTGTATAGCATATGCAGCTGTCTGGCACATGCAGCTGTCTGGAACATGCAGCTGTGGCGTCGTTCTCAGATCCATGGCTGTCTACGACATGGAGAGACTTACTGGAAAACTCTACAGGGCCTTGGGTAGTAGGGAAGATGTAAGAGCCACGATTTTTTTGATGGCCATGGCAGAACTGATTAATGGTATGCGAGTAAGAGGTGGGGATGGAAAGGCTCTGAAAGGAGGAGTGATGGAGTAGGGATGGGCATAAAAAGAGAGAACGAACGCGGCAATGCTTATGAATCGCAGATCTTCAAGAAAGAAAGAGTGGATTGAAAGCAAATCTCCAGCAGGCATTCAGTAGGTATACGCTCTGTTGTGTTTTGCTGGTCTAGTGCCTCCGGTAATCACGAGACCTGACTTGAAGTGGAATGATCGGACGCCATTCGAACGCCCATTGGCTGAACCGTTGTTCGGTCGAAATTCAGAGCATTCGATCTTGGCTTCCAGTCAATTGCAGAAGCATTCCGGACACATGCTGCCTAGTGTGTACTCTCTAGTGAGAGCCGAGGGGGCCAACCATTCCGAATGTATAAAGCTACAGGTCATTGAACATAAAGCGATAAAAAACATTGGAGTAGACTGTGCATAGTTCCAGAACCGCCTGGAAAGAAGCAACACATACTCCGTGTTCCACCTTCAGATGGTCGAAAATTGGCATAGGTCCCGGAGCCCCAGTAAGGCGCACACTGCAGCTTGGACGCGCGACCTCAGATATTGGCGTCTCTAATCGGCATCTCTAATCGGCGTTTGAAATTGAGAAGCAAATCGAAAAGCCCCCACCCTCGTACTTGCACCGCCAAATCACCGGATTGCGCCATGATTTCCTGCCGCCTACCGTTGCGCAGGGCGCCCAGAATGTTCTACAGCACGACGACTAAAGAATCGTCCACACAAGCGAACCACGCGATCGCCACCAAGCAGCAGCTTTTCGTGACCGACCCCGTGACGCCAGGCCTGGTCTTTTTCTTGCCCCACGGCACCCGCGTCTTCAACAAGTTGGTGGGGTTCATGAAAAACCAGCAGTTGCGGTACGGGTTCCACGAGGTCATCACGCCGCTCATATACAAGACGCAGCTCTGGGAGAAACTGGGCCACTGGGAAAACTACAAGGACGACATGTTCAAGGTGGTGGGCAACGACACGCTGAAAGACGCCGCCGAAAACGGAGCGGGGCCGGGCGCCGGTCACGTGCACGAGTACGGCTTGAAGCCCATGAACTGCCCCGGCCACTGCCTCATATACGCCAAGTTCGACCGCTCGTACAACGAGTTGCCCATCCGGTACTCGGACTTCCTGTCGCTCCACCGGAACGAGGCCAGCGGCGCGCTTTCCGGCTTGACGCGGGTGCGCCGGTTCCACCAGGACGACGGCCACATTTTCTGCGAGGTGCACCAGATCCACCAGGAAATCACCAACACCATCAACATGATCAAGGACACGTACGCGGTGTTTGGCATCGACAGCGAGCGTGACGTGGACTTCTTCTTGAGCACGCGGCCAGACAAGTACATGGGCGACTTGGCCACGTGGGACAATGCCGAGGCCCAGCTCACCCAGGTGCTCAATGGCTGCACCCACCAATGGCAGGTGCGCGAGGGAGACGGTGCGTTTTACGGGCCCAAGATCGACGTGTTGCTCACCGACGCGTTTGGCAAGAAACACCAGGTGGGCACCATCCAGCTCGACTTCCAGCTCCCGGCACGTTTCGAGCTCAAGTACACCCTGGCCAGCGGCAGCCGTGAGAACCAGCCCATCATGGTGCACCGGGCCGTTTTCGGCTCGCTCGAGCGGTTCTTTGCCATTTTGCTCGACCATTACCAGGGAAAATGGCCTTTTTGGATCAACCCGCGGCAAGCAGTAGTGGTGCCTGTGGCAGAGCGGCACCATGAGGCGGCGCAGCAGGTGCAGAAACAGCTTTCGGGCGAGATTTTGGCCTCTGACTCGACGGTGGCTCCGCTCACAGGTTACAACTTCCATGTGGATGTGGACAAGCGTAGTGAGACCGTGGGCACGCGCATTAAGGACGCGCTTCAAAAGGGCTACTCGTATATCATTATGATTGGCGATAAGGACCTAGCCAGTGGCACGATTTCCGTGCGGACACGAGACGACCGCAAGGTGGAAAACGTGGCTGTGGCCGAGTTGTACCTGCGGTTTGTGGCGCTCGAGAAGGCGTACAAGTGAGCGGGTCCTAGATTTTTGGGTTAATGCCCGTTCGGGTAAATTATGTGGACAATTCTGTGGAAGTCTGTAATCATTCTTTGGGTGTGTTGGCTTGTGTGTGTGAAACTCTGGAAGAAAATCTGGATCAACCAGTTCCTTTGTATCCCCGAGAAGTGGAGCCCACTTTCTGGGGGCATTTCTACTTCGGTCTTGGCCCGCTTGTCAAAAGCCCATGACTCCACTGCAGAGTTCCTGGGTCCAATGTCTTGATTATTAAGGCCGTACTAGGTTCGTGAATCCCGCATGTATTTAAAACCCGAATCGAAACTCAGACCCTCGGAGCGTCGGATACTTAGCAAAAGCCTTGATATGCCAAAATATCTGTAAATAGAAAATTCTGCGATTAGATCTTGTGAAGCAGCCAACCATAGTAAGCACTGTTGGCCAATGGGGAAATTTTGTTTTCGATGGTAGCACACAAATAACATTCTACACATCTCTGAGTCTCTTAAATGCCTAGAGTAGTAAACCTGGCAATTCCATAGTGCCGGCAGTATTTTTTTCTCAAATTCTGTAAGGTTTACGCTTACAAAGTTGATAACAAAGACCGTGGGTTGTATGTTCTCTTGTTTTTGGTTGATAACGGCTTCATCTGTGGCCTCTGATTTTTTCTCTTGTTCGAGCATCAGAAACATTCCAAGTTTCCAGCTCTCTTCCGACTTGAAAGTCGTGGACTAACTCGAAAACGATTGACGGGATTAAAAGACATTTCGATGATTCTGTAATCCGAGAAAAAGATCATTCTAATTCTTCTGATCATGGGAAAATGGAACCGGAAGCGCTTTTCCAATGTCTCATTATAAATCGTGATACTCTTAGTTCATTTCTTACTCAATTAAGGAACCGACAAAAAGATTGCAGCACCACAATTTCGCATATGGTCTCCCACTACACTACTCAGTGTGGCCCTATGCAGCTTAACTAAAGTTGATCGGACGGGAAACAGTGCTTCCTGCATGGTATGGCCGCAACCGACAGGTTAAATTGAAGATAGTTTCCATAGTTAGAGGGTAAAAATATTCTGTGCTCGTCAATTGCTTTATTTTTGGAAATTTTATAATCTTATAATTACCATCATTTTTCGATCGAGATTCTCTGCTATTCGATCTCCAATGCACTTAGGGAGATGCTAGCAAATTTTGCCCCTTTAATCAGATGAATCTACCAAAAAAAAAAAAAAAACAGATACGTGCCATGAGGACCGTCCAGGCCGTGACTAACAGAAGGGGACGAGCCGGGTTTCGACACTTGGTACGTAGCTAAGAGCTGTGAAAGGTGTTTCATATATATTATTTATATAGTTTTGCTCTTTTAATCCGATGAATCTACCAAAGAAAAACTTCCTTTGACAATTTAAGAAACCTTAATTGGTTTGTTAAAGTCGTTCGCAGGGTGTATTTGCGTAGGGACCAGGAGTCAAAGACAAATGTACGTCTTGCCGCCTTGTCAAATGAACTATGGTCACGGAAGGAAAACATATTACATGGGTAGATGACATTTAGTTAATTTTATTCAAGTGGCTGACGTCCGTTTTGGGCTTGGCAGATTTCGTAAATTGGTGCTCGCGCCTTCTCACCCGAGCCAATGTTGCGATATATTATTGTTTTCTTCATAATTTTTTTGTCAATGGTGGGGTCTTACATCCCTCCAGTGATAGAATATGATGTTTCTTTCAAAAAGAAAAAGTAGCTATGTTGAATTTGGCAAAACCAAATTTCCGACACTTCCTACTTTTATTAGTCGATTTATTAGAGAAATCAATGAAGCCACATTTGTGCTTTGTCTGCAATTACACCTATACAAAGAGAACTCATTCCGCCATCTTGACATCTGATCGGCGCAAGTCTTTCTTCCTCCAAACACTCTTCTCGCAAATAGACAAGAAGAACACCTTAAGGGCTCAACCCTTAGCGGAAATATGGACCTGCCTCATGCATCTAGTAGTATTATTGCTTGTTTCGTCAGCGTTTCACTATTTTGGTCCTTTTTATTAGAATGACGAATAACTATCCTTTACCAAAATTCAGGCTGATGTAGCTAATCGCTGCCGACTTGTCTCATAGCACGTTATGTTTCACTTATTATCATAGTATTACACAAGTGGGATGCATGACATAATTCTGTGACTTTTTTGATCGTTTCCAACTTGAGTGTAGTATAGTGGTGTTTTCAACCAACTTCTGCTGCAAGAGTCGCACGCTGATTAAGTGAAGTCTCCATCACTCAAACACGTTCCAAAACGCACATTCGTGTTCATAACAAATTTCTGATGCATTTAACCTTTCAGTTTACTCCAAGAGCTTTTTTGGTGGTTATGGAAGAAACACTGATCATTGCCTCTCTCAAAATATAACTCGCTTTCTTTCCCTATCTTCTTGGATATTATAGCACTCTCGACGGAAGTGCGCAAAAATTTAAGAAACGACTTTCTTACATTGCCTAAGAATGAAGAAGTGAATGAAAATGATGAAATTGACCAAGCACGCTCATGCAATATTTGAATGGAGACAGCAAGCTTTGGTATCGCTGATATGCGTCGACAGACCCCACAGCGTGCCAATTAAATGCGCCTTCAGACGTTAAATAATAGATGTATAAGATCGGGAGTTTTTTGCGTCCCTTCTAATCTTAATTTCTTGTCCGGGGCTGGACTGCACAAATGTTCATGGCGGTAGTTTTATGACTAAGTTATGTTACGAAGATTGCGAGCAGTAAGCTAGCCGCCTGAGAAATCTCATTCGGTAAACGACAATATTAAAAGACCCCAGTATACTGCCTTTGCTTTCGATGCCAGTGAACCATTGGTTTTTGCTGGTATCTATGTATAATTCGAAAGAGTAAAATATAGTGATGTGTATTATTTTAGACGAAATATCATTCGAAGTTTTTTGAAATATTACTAAATTAAGAAAATGTATGCAAAACATTGTGCACTACTTCTTCTCTCTCTCATTAAAAATATTTCAAGCCGGACGAGAAGACTGTTTTTATTGGTTACAAAATATTATAGACTGTGGGCATCAGGAGTTGAAAATTTCGGCCTTTGGCTCATGACATACCCTTGGCTTGAGGACACGGAGCACCATTTGGAAGAATACCTCATTCTTCCGAGGGGACATCCGCGCAAGCACCACCTCGGAAGTAGAGTGAGGGCCGTTTCTGCTATATTCCCCAGGTTTAATTTAATACCTACCTGTCATATCTTCGAAGCCCATTTTGCCGGATGAGGGTCCTCAAGATAAAATAACTTTGAGCAAGTGAGAAAACTCTGTATTATTCAGTATACTGTAGTTTCGATTTTCTTGACGCTGGCCAAGATGACTCGTGGCATGGCCCGACTTTGACTATCCAGTTCTATTAGCATTGACTCATGGTTAGACGTATCACCTCTAGTTTAACAAACAGAGGGACTTAACTGGATTTTTTGCATTCTCCGCAACTTGCGGTGGCTCAAATACCACTTGTCAATTTAGTAGGCTAATCCCACGGAACGCAACAAAAAGTTTTCGCATATAATAATTATGAAGCCATCAAGTACTTGAAGAAGTTGTCGCGGGACACAGGTAAAACGTCAGTCAGTCAGTTCGTCACTAACCTTGTGAATTTGTGTGATGACTCTGCGGTACGTAGACTCATAAAAGACAAGGACTACTTTAGTTCTTTGGTGCAATAAAAAGGCACATAACAAAACATATGGACCCCAGATTTCAAATACGCAAGTCCATTAGCCTGCTCTAAGGCCCAGTGACCTGCAACAGCTCTAGAAATAAAGCAGGAACTACGGGTCTATAACCACATATTCCAAGACTTATAAACTGGTACCTAGTCGGATGAAGGAAAAATGATCAAGTAACTCATGCGAAAAGTGGGATCTTCCCGGTGCTTTGATGTATTAGGGCACCAGGCCTCTAATCAAAACGAGTTAGCTCTTTCGAGATGTCTCGAACAGACAAAAGTACCATGCACAAAAGGCTACAATCCAAAGGACACAAACAGAACACGTCCCAAGAGTGTTTTGGGGGTCTCTGTTCACGGCGGCCTCCATATATCAGCACAACGGACAAGGCGCCCTCCAGTAAACCGCCAGATACTACAGAGTTTGCAAGCCGCGGAGTTTCACTCGCGTCTGTATTGAGTGGGCAGACGAGGCTGCGTGAACATTCTTGTTTGGGCCTGCTAACGGCCCTCTCTACATGAAGTCTAGTGACCCCGCACATTGGGGTGAGTCTCGCCAATCAGGGCCCGGACGCGCCATCACAGGCGCCAATGGGCGCCGCAAGCTCGGAGCCAAGAGCTCCTCTCCAGCTCGGAGCCAAGAGCTCCTCTCCAGCTCGTTTTTGGCGGGGTGTAAGCAGACATTTCTGATGGCCCAACAAAGCGCACAGTTGCATCGAAGGGTCTCTCGGCATGAGGCTCAGCAGGCACGCCGCCGCCGCTGCCGGCACTACTCTCACCACTCGAACTCTGAAGATAAGAGCAAGCCTGCCATGATGTCCAGCCAGTAACATGCATGTCGTGTCGTGTCATGTCATGTCGTGTCGTGTCATGTCATGTCATATCGTGTCAGTCACAAAGCACGCCCCCCAGTTCCTGGCACGCGTTGTTCCTCAGCCCCATGCTCACATAGACTCGCATCCCTGCGCCCGGTCCAGGGCGTCGCCCGGGCTTGGCTGCGGAACCAAAAAGGGCGCCTAGACCCCGTAGTTCTTGGCGGCTAGCGTCTTGTCGAGCTGCGCCCACAAGTCGCGCACGAGCATCTTGTCGCGAAAGCGCTTCTCGCCGCGGTCTACGGCTATCGGCGTCACGTTCCAGTCGTGGATCTGCTTGGGCACAATGTCGCCCAGGTACCCCATGTAGAAGCCCTGGTAGTGCTGGAACAAGAGCTCGGGCCGCGAGTACTTGAACTTGGCAAACTGCCACGCCTGGCCCGTGGTGAAAATGGCTATGACGCGGTCCCAGTACTCGGGCTTGGTGAACAAGTCCACGTTGTCCACCACCATGATCAGCTGCGCCGCGCGCACGAAGCGGTCCGTGGGCCGCAGCACCGTGACCACGTTGTTCTCCGCCCGCTTGAGCGCCGGCTCCAC
>NW_017387734.1:1533994-1537387 GCF_001664035.1 Metschnikowia bicuspidata var. bicuspidata NRRL YB-4993 | reverse complement strand
GTCGCAACTTGACTAGGGCCTCCATCTCGGTGGTCGAACGGCTTGTTTTCTTTTTTTGAGGGGCGAAGGGAGGGCTTTGCGGCGGGAGGAAAGGCCGGAAAAACAGCGATGTTTTGGGAGCGAGTGCGTGCCTGTTGGTGGGCGGAAGACTAGGTGCTGGGTCTTAATGTTGGGGCTGGTGCGAGAGATTTTCGAGGTGGGTTGAGATCTGGTGCGCCGGCCGGTGTGCATGGAGCGCGCCGTTGGTGTGAGCGGGCTGAGGTATAGAGCTGGTCTGTGAAGCATGGTCGAGCGTGGTTTATAGAGCAGGTTTATAGAGTGGGTCTATGAAGTAGGGTCTATGAAGTTTGGTTTATAAAGTATGGTCTTTGAAGTAGGGTCTATATGTATTATCTTTAAATTGTGGTTTATAAAGTAGGGTCTATGAAGTAGGGTCTATGAAGCATGGTTGAGCATGGTTTATAGAGTGGGTTTATAGAGTGGGTTTATAGAGTGGGTTTATAGAGTGGGGTTATAGAGTGGGTTTATAGAGTGGGTCTTTAAAGAAGGGTCTTTAAAGTTTGGTCTATGAAGCATGGTCTATAAAGTGTGGTTTATAAAGTAGGGTCTATGAAGCATGGTCTATAAAGTGTGGTCTATAAAGTAGGGTCTATCAAGCATTATCAAGCATGGCCAAGCATGGTCTATAAAGTATTGTGGCTGTGAGCGTACATACATGGACTCTTGTTTATTTCTGCTACCTAGCACTAAGGTGCTCTGGTTGAGACGAAATCGAGTAGAAGCATGTGAGAAGTCTCGTTGTCCGAGCGGGGCATAGCCTCTGTTCACATTGCGACCATGAAATAGGGCCAGATATACGTACTAATTGGGTCGGGTCTACCAAGCACCACCCAAGGTTGAGCAAAATCCACATAACGCAAACAAGCGGAGGCCGGTAAGTTCTATTTTATTAGTGTTGTGGAGGAACTAGGATATCCGGTATTCTCCTTGACTTTATTATATTTTTCACAAGTGCATATCTGCTTACTCGCACTCCGGGGGCCTTCGTCAAAAGCGTATAAAAGATTTAGTAATTTAAAAGATATCTTGAGTAAGCCTTCTTTCTGATATGCTGCTTACAATTCTATAAAACGTACGCCTGTAAATGTATATCGTTTTCTTTGAGAAGTCAGACAAAGAAATAGAAACAGGTAAAACCAACCAGATCCTATTCGAAAGCTGGAATTCACTAAAGCCATTTGAAACTCAGACCTTGAGGTATAAGTGGCTCTAGAGATAGGATTGTACAAGCTGGTTTTGCTTCTATTACAGAGGCTACTTGAGAAAAAAAACCTGAATAATTCTCATGGGCTTAGACCCAAACGAGCTTTGAAAGAATTATATTTGGCAGGCTCCAAATATAAATGGGCTATTGAGGAGAAAGTAACGCAATGTTTTACTTCTACACCCCATATTAAACTAATAAACACAATACGTGAACATGTTAGATGACATCTGACTGGGATGAGCTGCTGGTTTTGATCGACGTGTGTTGCTGGGCTTTTCAGGGTATTGTTCTGTCTTTGTATTGTTTTTCTTTTTGTTTCTGTTCTTTTGTGTTCTGTTTTGCGTTCCGTATCCCTGTCGGTGATATTAGGGCCTGCAGCACGGTAGGTGCTGTCAGCCTTCGGATGGACAAGCTGAATCTAGGAAGCAAAATCGTTTTGCAATTGAGTTTATTGTTTTCAGCGTGTGCCTACGAGGACAAAGAATTGGACACCAGGTTTCTTCAGGCTTTTCTGCCGAGGAATAAGCATGCAGAAATAAGATTACAAGGCTTTGGAAAACCTGCAAAAGATGCAAAACAACGACTCATCGTTCCTGTTGTAGACAGTATCGGGCCTTATAATTATGCAGCTGCAAGCTCGGCCTTACATAGCAATTCTTGCTTCGGGAAAAGTATAGATCTTGTGCTTGAAGTCCCGCCCAACCACTGTATGGTGCAGTTACATATCATGGCGAAATCCTACAAAAAGTCAATAGATATGATGATCTAGGTAGCCAAGCACTGAACCAGGAAAGGAGAGTGCCAACCCACCCAAGGAATGAACAGTAGCAAAAGTCATACCATAATCAACGAGTAGGCAATTACCAAGCCGCCATATTTTCAAGACCTGAGAGGATACCGTTAATACTGCACCGATGGATCCAGCAGCTATCATTTGCAAATGTCTTGTAATCAAGGATCTTGGAAGCGGCGATCCGGCAGTCCCAACTACAGACAAGTTAGAGTGGCCTTGTAGACTTTTCGAATGGTTCCCACAAGCTACTCGTCTGCCAAGCAGTGCCATGTGCAACACCTTTTGAAATGCCTTTTGATGGATCAAATTGATGAGAGAGACATTCTTTCTGTAGACGTACCGGACAAAGGGGATTAAATTGTCGTATCACATACAAAACTCTTGAGCACCTACCAAATACGAGCCTAGTGTTGGAATTCGGCCCGCTCGTTCCGCTATATACGGCCTGGACAATTATTTTGACCCGTGTCTGTTTATATATTGGAATTTAATTCGTCCATCCCTCGAATAAGTCTCCTTTGGTGGGTAAGTGAGTCATTTTAGAGGGATTAGAAGGACTAGAGGGCATACTTTCATAAGCCTGCCTCGTCCACGAGTGTATAACTTGAGGATGGTGGAGATGAAATTTTCAAAGATGTTAAGTTCTCCAAGTAGATGTCTAAGGGGCCAGAATTTCATTCGTGCTTATGGGTTTGGCAAATTTGAGCTCGTGCCACCTTACTTGGATGTTTCACAGCTGTTGCTAGTACGGATTAGGAAAGTGTCTGCTGTGTCTCCGTTGTTGGAGTCTTTTAGAGAAACATCATATTATAGGGAGTCACTAGAGAGATGTAAAACCCCGCCATTAAAGAAAAACTATGGAGAAAAACCTATAATAGATCGCAACATTGGCTCAGGTGAGAAGGCGCAAGCACCAATTCACGAAATCTCCCAACGAGAACGTGATCTCAGAAAGACTTCTGTCCATATTTACCACTTAAATAAAATTAGCTAAACGTCATCGTCCCATATGATATGTTTTCCTGAGGGCCCGTGACCATGGCTAATTGGACAAGGCGGCAAACGTACATATGTCTTTGCCTCGTGCGCAAAGATGACACTGGAAACCCAATGTTTCGCCTTTTTTTTCGCATCATAGCGTCCTCGAGGTGCCAGGTACAACAATATACTTCATTAACATAGGAATGGTTTTTGCACCAGTTGCTACTTTCGGTTGCGGCCATACCATGCAGGAAGCACTGTTTCCCGTCCGATCAACGTTAGTTAAGCTGCATAGGGCCACACTGAGTAGTGTAGTGGGAGACCATATGCGAAATTGTGGTGCTGCAATCTT